>NC_056741.1:1436957361-1437052361 GCF_019279795.1 Protopterus annectens
AAAGCAATGCAGTTTCACAATGAAAATAGAGTTAGCATTAAAACTTCTCTGCCTTCTCTGAGGCCATTTTAGAATTATTGTTTTGAACATTTTTCCAGTAAACAATGAAACAAAATGCATGCACCAATAATGCCCAAACTGCCCAATTCAGAACATTTCCATCACAAAAGTCTACTCAGACTTCTACAATCCACCAGTATGAGTAAATATGCACAATCTCTGCAGAAGTAAAAGTCATCTAAATAATTCCACATTAAAGAGATCTGTAACTAATGAAGAGGTTGCTGCTAGCACACAACTTTGTATTTCATTGTTTCATCTACAAATAAAGTATCTGTTGCTCTTGAGGAATAAATTGCCTATGCTACATTAAAAAATAATAAGCTAGTAATATTGCAATAGGGAATGGATGGCAAACTGATAACAAGTCCATCATTACTAAGTATCTCCACAAAAGAGGACATTCTCAGGACTGCAGCATCCACCCCCTTAAAAGTACAACACAGTACAGTATCAGTAATGCATCTATATACTGTGGGAGTAGAACCCACAGTCTTCTGCATCAAAAGCAAGTACACTACCTGTTGTGCTATTAACAATGCAAGCAGACACAGCATAAGCAGCACTAAATTTCTCTTCAAGCTCTCAGCTCCTTGTAAAATTCACTTGACACTCAACTGTATCTCTCAACTTTGAAGCACAAGAATTCTGGAAAAAGCCAACATTTATTGAGGGGGGGGGACAAAAATCCAAAAGTTAGGGGCACATTTTAAACATTGCTTGCATAATCTTGGAAAGTTGCTAGAATAAAATGTTGTGTCACCACCATGCACTTCACTGCCAAGTCTTGAATCCAGGACCTGTGCAGTACAGTCAGAGCAACATACCACTATGCCAAATCAGCTGTTTCTCCAAAAACTGGTAGACTGAAAATTAAATGGCCATCATTTAGTGAATTCAGTTCTCCATCATAGCTCTCAACTTCTTAACACAAAACACCTAGACAAAGCCAATAATGAGGGAATACAGCCCCAAAACTTATTCAGTGAATTCAGTTCTCACCACAGCGCTCAACCTGTTAGCACAAAAAACCTGGGCAAAGCCAAAAATGGGGGAATACAGCCCCAACAATAGGGACACATTTCAAATATTTATCTTATAAACAGAAAATTGCTAGAATAAAAGGCTTTGTGTTACCATGTTATTTCTGAAGAATATGAAGTCTGAAATTCAAATGTCTGTCATTATTTAGTGAATTCAAAATCCAGAAAAAACACAGATTTTATGAGGAACAGAGCAAAAATATGGGGCAAAAATTTCACAAGTGGTGGTCGGTAGGGACTTCAAGCCCTTGCAATCTACTATCAAGGTGCAGGGTTTGAGTCTAGCCACCAGATATATTTCCTGACTTCTTTCTATCTACTGGGGCATTTTACACATACACACACACACACACACACACACACACACACACACACACACACACACACACACACACACACACACACACACACACACACACACACACACACACTCTGTATAATATAGTACCTGCAGAGTTTCAGTCCAAAAACCTGCAGCTTTGTTATTCCAGCCAGTACAGTTTCAAAGTGAAAGTCCCGAGGGACCCAAAGTCCTGTCCTTCTAATGAGAGCAAGCTCCATTCTGAAGACGTTGCAGTCTGATCCCCTTCCAGTCTATGCAATTGTAATTCCAGAGACTTCTGGGATCTTTGCTGTTGCAGTCTTCCTAATCTGGATTGTCTCACCAGAAGTCTTCTTTCTCTGTGCATGCTCCGGACTGGTTCAGTAGCAGTTCAGACTTGGGAAATGCCACGAGTGCACATGTGCGAATTCCGGGACTTGTGTTTGTTGTTTCATTTATTTTTTCTTTTGTTTTTTTATTTTTTCTTTCTTTTGTACAGCTGGGGGGGGGGGTTGCAGTCCTGCAGCCCAATAGCACGAGCCGCCCCTGAGTTTAAAACAGTTTAATTTACTTTAAATGCAAATAATAACTATCAGTTTCATTTAGGATTTACACCTGTGAGTACTTCTACCACCATTACAAGATATGGACATAATTAACTATAACTGAGAGAAGCACTAAATTAGGAGTTGTTTCTGGAGTATTATTCTGGGATTGCTTTTGAATCTACCAGAATAAATGCTGGAGTTTTATTTTCACTTAGAGATTGCTTTAATATCTAAAGCATGAAACAATAGGATCAAGTTATCTTTTACATCTATACAACACCAGGAGATTTTTTGGTGGAGCATCATACAGCCCTGCACCAATCATTAGTTTAGCTTAGTTAACTAAACATGTGAGATTCTACAAGTAACTATTATGTTCCAAGATCCTAAAGCTCTTCTAACTCCTCTGCTTCTGTACCATATCCTTAAGCTACTGCTCAGGCTTTATTGCTTCGATTCTTCTTAACTCTCTCTCTCATTATCTATCTGCATCACTAACTTTCTGGTTGCTATTTTCCTAACTGAAACTAACATTCTATTTTGCATGTACTATAACAGTCAATGTCACACATTGCACTACCTACGTACTATTTTTTTGGACACTATCTACATCATGTATGGTGAGAGTGACTATTATTGTTTATAATGTTTAACTGTATAGAATGGTCTAGATGTGTAGTAATATATTGCAACATCTTGTTGCAGTTTGTTCTTTCAACTTATTTTTTGTATAGTAGTTCTACTGTAATTTTTATTGTACTGGATTATATTGTATTTGTATTGTACTGTATGTGGAGTTTTCTCCCCAGGCCCCTGCTGAAAACTGGTTCTGTAGACACAGTCAGACCACCCCAGTAAACAAATGTCAAATAAATAAATAAAATAAAAATAATTTGTACTTGTAGTGATGGCCTGTTAAATTAATGGAACAGTCAGGGCATTATTTCTAATTAGAAAATGGAAATTTGAGGCATTAATACAGCATTGGAGAATGATCATTCTCCAGCATGGTATTAATGAACAAGTAATGAGAAACAAGTGTGACACTTCACATTAGCATATTAAACCACAGTGAAACTCATACTAAACAAAAAGAAACAGATGCCATTTTTTCGCTCGCTAAAAGCTCTTTCATACTTAGCGAGTGTAACTAAACATTTCCTATGACAGTATCACATTAACCTTTTCAATATATACTAAATAAAAGTTCAACAAGCAATCCAAAACCTAAGCAACCATATAAACCTTCATAAGCAAATACCGGCAAAACACCAAAAATGTAAATATAGCAAGAAATAATAAGAACCATAGTACAAAACCCATTGCATATTTAACAGTGCCTCATAAAAAAAGAAATAGCTGCTCCCAATACAATTTACAGGTTCTATCAACTCATCGAGGATTAAATACTCATACAGTGAAAAACATTGTACCTCTCATTAAAAGGAAGGTAATTCAAACAACTTTGTAACTCTATAAATGAAATATTTAAACTTTATCCCTATTTCAAAACCTTTCTACCTCAATAATATAATAAAACTAACCTTAAATAACCAACAGGTAAGCATCCACAATAATCTTTCTCATTCATTAGTACGCAGGTTAACACAGACCAAAACCAATTCAAGCTTTTGGCTTTCCCCGGTTAGGGGTCGCCACAGCGGAACTCCCATCTGCTAATGATTGGCAGTGGATTTTTACAGTGCCGAGTTACCAGCCCGACTCCCAGCCTTCAAAGAAGGCACGCCTATTCACACATGCACCTACCTGCATGTCTTTAACGTCACTCGACCATGGGGAGGACATGCAGACTCCACACAGAAGGCGCTCCAGCTGAGAATCGAACGGGAGAACCTCTTGCTGTGAGGTGACAACGCTAACCTCTGCATGACCGTGGCCTCCACCAAAACCAATTCAAGCAATGTAAAGAAATATAGACAGTGACACCTAGTTGCCAAAACTTATAACAACAAATACCTTTGAAACTACATTGATACCACACAAAAAATCACCATTAATCTCTATGTACATATACTTATATATATAAAAAGTTAACAGACAAACAAAATACATGGTCACATGACCTCATAACCTAGCAAGACAAATCAGAGCAGCACACTACACAACAACTGTAATGGACGAAAAGCCTGACAGAAAAAATAAACGAAACAAGAAAAAGAAGAAAAGGTCATACTCATTTGGTATGTCATTTCAGCTATTTGACTCAACTGACTTAAATAATCTCCTAGAAGTTATTAATAAGAAAGAAAATAAAAGAACATATACAACCTACGCAGAAGAAAACCAATAAGGAAGAACCTATACTACAGACAATGGAGATGATAAAGAAACACAAGGAGAATCAACTATGGAAAATATAAACAGCACCACTATCTCTGAATCAAACAGAAAAATGCAAACAATGTCATAAAACATCCAAGAAATATCAGAAGCAGCACCAAACAATGAAACAGAGGTAAAAAGTAAGCCACATCCTGAAATACTGGACAAATCGTGGAATATGAAAATGAAGACAATCAACAATCCATTTCATCAAATTCCTCTAACACTACATCTAACAACAGATTCTGCACAATATCAGATGAAGAACTAAAACAAACAGAACATTATAGTAAAGAAGGAAATACTCACAAAAATACAAAACGGGCAGTATCTGCATTATACGAATGGGCTCAACACAAAAACATAGAAATAAACTTAAAAACCAATAGCATACAAAAAATTGCTGACCCCATAAAACTATTCTATGCTGAAGTAAGAGCAACCAATGGCAAGCAATATTCAGTGCAGAGCTGTATATCATTAAGAGTTGGATTAAACAGAGCCTTAAATGATGCAAATAGTGACAGAAAAATAAATATAACTTTTTAACAGACCCATTATTCAAACAGCAAACAATATACTACAGTCCATGATAAAAAACAAAGAAAAGAAAACCAGGATAATGCAATTCATCATCCTGCAATTTCAAAACAAGACATGAAAAAATAAGAGACTGCAAAGAATGTTTGTTTACCAATGCACCTATAACATTTTATGTTACAGAAAACAAAGACAAATTAACATTACATTACTAAACATATAAATTTAATTGTTCTCATTAAAATATTATAGTTTTCATAAACTATTACTAAACATATACATTTAATTGTTCTCATTAAAATATTATAATTTTCATAATTTAGAATGTTCCAATAAAATATTATTAATGGAAAAGAAATACATAGGAACAATACAGTTCTATACATAAATAATTAGATAAGGGACTATTTTATCTTATCTTTTATCTTATGTCAAAACTATTATAAAAATTAATTAAAAGAAATAAAAAAAAATAATAACTGAAGTCCTTTTTTAAATATAGCCACTAGTAGTCCATTTTCTAGACATAATAATGCCTTCCAGGGTGTGTGTTAATGTGTAATTGAGGCCCTTCCTGGGGAGTTGAGGCCCTCTGCATGTGGCATCGGGCCTCAGAACACAGCTGGGTGGGCATTAATTACACATTAACACACACCCTGTTGGGCATTATTGCTTGCTTGCTTGATGTCAACTTCTCTGCTACATAAATACTTACAAGCATTTTACCACTGTAAGGCAGTGAGTGGCAGTTATAAAGATAGTTGAAGTGTTTTCTATTCTGCTATAAAATTATGGGAGACTGTAATTAAACATATATTGATATCTAGGTTAGTTTGTTTTTAAAAATACATTTGTTATTTTGATTTTAAAAATAATACTACTGGCTTTTTGCTAAATAATTCAAAATTGTTCAAAGAGACTCACATCAAGGCTGGTTAAGCAGTATGATTTACTAGAAGTAATTCATGTCCAAATCAGCTTCAGAACTGTCCCTTACCACATATCGGCTAGTTATATAACTCTCTCTATGACTCAAAAAAGCCATATCTAGAAGAACTAGAGTCACACAATATGAAATACAATACTATTTTCATGTGTGATCTAAACTATCCAACTATAAACTAGGAAACCTACATCACAACTAGTGTATAAGCACAAAGATTCCTGGACTTTGTCAATATAAATGCCCTGAACCAATTAGTCAGAATACCCACTGGGGGGGGGCATCATCTTAGGTCTTGTTCTTACTAATATAGGGGTATCTTGCACTGTCCTTTCTGTATCTTCATCACTTGTTATATCTGATCATAAAGCCATCTTCATCAACATAAAATTGAATCCAGGAATTACTTCCACCCCTGGTATCTTTACATTTTTTAAGACAAAATACCAGCTCCTAAGTGATACATTTGTAAGCTTCACATCCTCAGCAAACCCAGTTAACACAACTAAATATGTGGAAACATGCACCACTAAACTGTGCCAGTAAGTAAACAGTTGCATAGATGCAGCTGTACCTAGTATAAGCAAGTGAAGGGCATATCACAAAAACATACCACAAAAACAAACCCTCCTGGTGGAACTTTAATATCAACAAGCTTTACAATAAACGGAAGAGTTGACTGTCTTGACTGTCTAAAAGTGAGAAGAACAATACACAGAATGATACAGTCCTCATAATTAATTAATCAAACAACTCAGATGCTTAATTAAATTAAACAAAGCCAAGTTCAAGATGAAAACAGCCACCCAAGCAAAGAGCAATTTCAAGGCCTTTTTAAGTTATGTTTGTAACATCAGGAGCGCAATGCAACAGTGTTTTGAACTGATTGTAAATAATGTTAGCTAAACTGACACTGTCAGCATTCTGAATTGTCAGTAATCTGATACTGCGGTTCATACTGTCTGCCTTCTAAACTGTCTCTTTTGAACTATAATGATATATATATATATATATATATATATATATATATATATATATGTATATGGGTTTTAGTCCATTGAAAAGATCAAACACATAGCTGGTCAAATGTTTTCAGCTGTGTCATGTGCCATTGTTGCTCAGATGACTGAAAAGGTGCCATCTTTGTATTGTATGAGATTACAGTGCAGCAGGGATTGGGAATACACCATTTTCACACTGTTTGGAGTTACTATATATGAATTGGGGGGTGAGGGGTGCAAGGGGCTTGCCTTCCTGTACAAAACACTGTTGGGTTTCATGGTACATGTGTTGGTGTATTTTCTTTGGGATTTGAATGATTATGCGGAATGACAGACTGTGTGTGTGTGTGTGTGTGTGTGTGTGTGTGTGTGTGTGTGTGTGTGTGTGTGTGTCTGAATACTGATTGTTGTGTATATGTGTCGACATGAGTGGTAGTGTGTGATGAGGTGTGTCCATGTCATTTCATTTAATGTTAATTTCATTGAAATATATATGGTTGAGCCCATTTGATTGAAATCTTATTTGACCAAAAACTGATTTGATTAAAACATTCTTCACAACAAATATACTATAAAAATGTTTTTGCAGGGGGGCGAGCTCACCTGCACCCCCACACCTCCCGTTACCTATATATGCTAACTCCATAATCTCACAACTTTGGAGAAAAGAAAATATCACCACACACATTGAATCAGTGCTGTAAAAACATAAAAGCTACAAATCTGAGGGTACAATTTGATGCTTACCATTGCAATCCACATGTGCTCAGCTAGAGTTACTTCCATAGTAATTCATGTGACGTCCCTTCTCTGGGCCAGTAATCAAAGAACCTCATTCTTCACCACTGACACCAGTGAATGACATTCACTTGGAATAAAAATAAATACACACAGTATTTCCAAATGCAGCTCTCTGCATCAAGCAAAATTTCCCTTAAGAGCACACAGGGAACACACACAGTCCTGGGGCTGGGTTTACCTGTCTCGCTCCAGGCCCCAAATAAGACTTCCCATTGACACAGCTGTAGAGTTGAGTCCTCAGCTAAGTGTTCTAAGCCATGTCCTCCATGACCCTCTCTCTGAAACCAGTGCTATGTGCCCCTACTCCAAGTAGATAACACACACACTCTTTGAGATTTGAATTTCACACACACACACACACACACACACACACACACACACACACACACACACACACACACACACACACACACACACACACACACACACACACCTGGGAAAGGCTGACAGAGATGTAGCAGTTATTCCCCCTCTGTTCAGACTATAAGGTAGATAGTGCCAGCAGAACACTCCAAACCCAGCTACTCTAAGGCTCTTACAAGGGTTCCCAATTATACTGATTAAAATTAATACTAATACAAATGATAGTGTTTGACAAATACAGCAAGGCTTTCAGGAGCATCCACAGTGTCACCAAATAAATATAAGTACTCTCAAAGGTTAAAATATTCTCTAAAAGGAAATATTAAAAATAATACAGATGGAAAGGTTCACACAGATACAGAAAAACAATACTTAACTAATCTCACTATATTCTCCTGAGTGATCTAACGAATTACTCTCCCCTAATTCACTTACTAGAGCAAGGCAAGATGACATGGGTGAGTGGAACTACTTTGTCAGGTTTCAAAAACAGACTATCCTGAGACTTCTATCTCATCTAGTATTAAAACATAATTTCAGAGCTGGATTACAGAATGATTTTACATACATCTGATCATCTGACTTCTGATTCCCCACACTACCCCCTTTAATAGAAAATGAACCAGAATATAGCACATATGTGTAATAATACACACATGTAGAGCTTTGCTAAGATGTGTTATAGCATCTAGAAGCTATAAAACCATTTAAATAAATTCCACCCATCCAGGGTAGCAATTATTGCACCCCTAAGAGCAATACGGTATGATTCCTAGTCCTGGTTTTCACAGACATTTTGTCTCTGGCTGCAATCAGAACTGTAAGATACAATGTTTATGGCCTAAACCAGGTAATTTAATTTCAGACTATTTTTCAAAGTTATCTGGACTGAGATTAATCTCTTCTCTTCTAGTATCCTCTATTACAATATATTTATTTCAACAGTTACAATACATACAGGTGTATTTGTTTTCTGTCCAGCAGGACCCACCGTTAGTACATTTTTAACACAAGCAGCTTTACAAATCAGTTTGATATACAAATGACATATAATTCTTTATGAAACTCCACCTTGCTATGCTGGCATATGTTAAACATCCAGTGCTTTACTTCTCCTAGCATAGCTGGCACTACTTCACATTATCACAATTCCTATGATAAGAAATTATAGCATCAGATACTTTAGATTTCTATACTTTTCTATCAAATAGGTTTTCCGTCAAATTAATTTTCACTTAGTTCAGTTTTCAATCAAATGGGCTCAATCATTTGAGTTTCAATGAAGTGAACTTTTAATGAAGTGGCATGGACTTTGTGTGTGTGTGTGGGTGTGTATAAACCTACTTTGGTTGACTATAGCACTTTGTGTGCAAGTGTCTTTTCTTTATGCAGCTATTGAGTTGGTACGTACATATAAGTAAGTGGATGTGATGGCAGAGCTCCCATGTAAGGCATTGTTTTTTTTCTTTATTTAGTTTATTTCCTGTGTTTCTTTACATTGAGGTATTTGTGGTTAGGCTCTTCTTTTGCCACTTGTAAAAGGAAGCTGAGTATTTTTCTCTTGGGATCAGTTTTGTTTCTGTAATTTTTCCTTTCATTAACTTTTGTAGTTAATGTTCCAGCACTGATCAAATGTGTGCCACTGTACCAGAATATTGACTATTGATGATCTACTCATATGTAGCAACACTAGACACAGCTATACAAGCATCAGTGTCAGCTTCTTAAACAGATTCCTTTCCACAGGCTGATTTACCTGCTGCAAATATTCATGCAGCTGAAGGGGGGATACTGACAGTTCAGACACTCCCATCCTATATATATATATATATATATATATATATATATATATATATATATGTACATATGGAAATTATCATCATTCAAGGTAGACAACAATCTACATACATGAACCCATGTCAGTATTTATGCAACAATTCTTCATCCATCTATGCCCCTCTTGGACAGGGGAGATAGGTGCTGATCATGGAAATAAGGGTAAAACTTGGATAGGCTTGAAAGGACCCTAGGGTCATTAGCCTAGTAACCTCCTACGATCCTATGAGAAGCTTAAATAACAAAGGTAAATTGTATTCTAAGGCTGCTATTGAATTTGTTGATATACTGTCAGCTAAAAAGAAAAACATCAAAAAAGGGGTGGTGGTGGGAATTAATTCTCTTCTGATGATTTAATAAATATAGAGAAATCATCCACTGAGTTAGTCACCAATCTCAAGTAAAACAGCCCTGGAAAACAAAGGATACTTTAACAGATCTACAAAAATCTCCTCCTACCTTTGGAAGTTGCAAGAAACTTAATTTAATAAACATACATTTGGGTATTAGTGCTAATGCAATCAGTCCTAAAGAAAAAAAATGGATATTTTAAAATATATACAAAAATGTCCTATCATGAGTTCTCAAAGAAACCCTGAAATATCATTACTTTGTAATGTGATGGCAGAAAGTGTTATCAGACAAGTAACAGGGTGTAATAAAAAGAGCACATTTATATCCATCCTGGGGGGAATGAAACTTGCAGATGTAAAGTGTTGCTTCAAAAGTTAGTGACTGAACAAAGCCATATGGCACTATCATTACTCATGCAGGAATTAGTGACGTTACAGCTACTCCTCTGGCACGTATGTAGAAATCCATTGAAAATGCTGTTGAAACATGCCTAGATATGGGAGTTACTATCATTCCAAGTGAAAGTTTTACATCCTTTTGTCTTTCTATCAGTACACAAAGTCCAGGTAGTTTAACAACTGGCTTCAAAGGTAAAATTAGCAACAGTTCACAAGTCATAATCAACTGGCGAGAAACAGCTTGTACTTTTTTTCATTGCTTCTCACATAAACTGTTTCTGCTAGTAAAAAGTTTTTTTTATAGTAAAAACACAATCCTAACTATATCACTGCTTGGAAGAGTCACATCTTTTAAGCTAAAATAGTTGTTAAACACATTGTCTTATTTAAATCCATGTAAATTTTACAGCAAAGCAAAAAAAAAAAAAAAGGTTACAAGAAAAAAACACCTCATAGGCAAAAACATCAAAATGACTCTTGTAAACTAGAGACTTCACTGTGTAACAAATTAAACCTCCTTTGAAGAAGGCCCATGGGAAATATGGAGATGAACCCTTAAGGGGCTAAAACACTTGTATGTCCTTAAGGGTCATTAGTGTATTTCCCATGGGCCTCCTTCAAAGAAGGCTTAAGATACCATGCAGTGAAGTCTCTGGTATACCAGGGTCTTTTAATCTTCCAGCCTAAGCAGTATAAAATATTAGTCATAAATGAATCTTGGGATACATCACACATTATTCATCTGATTATAAAAATTATAAAGCTAATCAGTTGGTAAAATCTGGGAGTGGATTAGCAGAATTTCTGCACACATGTGCATCATTTCATTGCCTTGTTTGTTTCCTCTAACCATTATAGGGATGCCGTAGTCATTTATGTTCATTAACTTTTGCATAATCAGATTTATTATCTGACATATATAAAAAAGGAATAACATGTGCCATTGTCATCTCTTTCTAAGGTATTTACTTAGTTGTATGGAGAATGATCCCGCAATTATACTAGGAGACTTAATTACCCTCAGATAGATTGGGTTAACTATTCTACAGAAAGTTATTGTGAGGCTGAATATATTAATTTCATCACTGCAAACAACTTTTGTCATCTACTTTCTTTCACTATTCATGGGCCAAACATCTTGGACTTGATAATCATGAATACCCTGACCTTGTTGCAGATATTGTAGTTTTATAGCCACTGGCTAACTCTGACAAATAGGGATTCACTTCACCATCTCTAATGCTATTAAAATAAGTTCTGCATCTATTATGATTTCAAAAACCTAAATGTACATACATTCAGTGTTTGTATCAATGGCAATAACTGGCAGGATTTAAACACTGGCTGTGGTGTTGAGCAGTTTGTGTTAACACATGCAATAAACTAAGTTTAAAGATAGAATTCAGTGCTGTGAACATTTCTTACCACAGTGGTGGAATATCTACTGTTACAGTGAAAAAAAAAAACACATATGATGTTCATAAGTTCATAGGTTCATAGGTGTGTACTAGGCTAATGGCCCAGGAGCCTATATAAGCCTAGCCCAAGAAGATTCCCTGGCATCATGCCATGCAAAAAAGCACAAAATTAATACGAATGAAAGAAATTAAATTAAAAACAGCTACTTTTTCAGTTAAACAGAAATTCGAGAAAGAGATGACATGAAAGGATAAAATTAAAGTGTTATTACAAATATGCTAATTCTCAAAAGCAGTATACATTCAGCTAGGATCACTGTTACAGAATTCAGTGTTGGTATTCACCTTGGCTTCTCTTGTAAGAATATTTAACATGTATTTTTCTGAACTGACTTTGTCTATTTCATCTGTTAATTGCACGTTGAGCACGACTAATTATGATGCAGAGGACTCCATCTGCTCTGTTACGTACACAGATTCAGTTATCCAGTCACTACTTAAGATTTAGAAGGCCTCAAGCATTAGACCAGATAATTTATTAGGCCTTTTTTATTAATTTTATTAAACAAGTCTTAACAAGTCCTTTAATAAAGCTGTTAATGCTTTAGTTTTAATTCAAGAATTTGCAATTCTGAGTGTAAGATGTCCAATGTGGTCTTTATCCACATGGTGAGTAGGGTAGATAAAAATATTAAATATATTAAATTCTGTTCATTTTGATTATTTTTAAGGTATCATTGTCATATAGCTGCTCAGACCTCTTTTCTAATTCCATAAGTGTAAGTCTATTCTCTGAGATGTATTCAGCCTGCTAGAGCTCCCTTCTACCAAAAACAAGAAATATAAAAAGAACTAACAATATTTAAGAAAACTCTTAAGTGCTAGTTTGCAAAAGAATCCAACTGTTTCTGCTTTATAGATAAAGGGTGAAACAATTGCTACAACTAATATAATCTCTGAACCACTATAACCTTGAATTGCAAACCCACCAGAATTGCTTCATTATTCTCTGCAAGTTAATACTTAATATATGTATTTAATTTTATTTACTGGGATAGAGCACAAATTAAATTTGACAATTTGGAGGCTCAGCCTAGGTTACGTACATAGTAACAACAGTAAAGTAAAATTAAAAGTATAACTATTTTATACAGCATAGTGACATAATGTAAACTAGATGTAAAAAAAAAGGTTTTAAAAAAAAGTAGGGTCAGGAGTATACAGCAGATAATACATGTGTTACAGGTGTGGAAAATGTAGTCCAGCCAAAAGAACAGACATTGTATATACAATTATGGTCTGAAGTTTTAGCAGTGAAGTGAGTAGAAATTTTAGAATACTAAAGGTTGCAGTGTAAGAGCTACTAACAAGAGAAGTAGATATTATATAAGAGTAAGGAATGGATATGGAAGATGGCAAAGCAGTTGATGTGCACCAGATCAGTACATATTTGGACAGGATTAATATCTAGCTAATCCACGTAGACCTGAGGTCCAGCTTATACAAGTAGTTATGTTGCCTGATGGTTACAGTCCAGATGGAGTATAACAGTCAAGTATCTGTGCTGTGATTAATAGTAGTATGATGAGAAAACATGAAAAAATGCCAAGTGTTCAAGAACTAAGGCACTTTTAATAATAGGTCAACGATTTAGGGAACCTACATTATTTTTTTTTTCAGACACCTTTACTGAATTATCACTTGTGACATAAGCAAATTTACATTCATATAAAAGTAATCAAACTATATTAACATAAACATTATACTTCACATATATTGCTATATATCATATAACCTATGCAGTATTATATAAATTATTCGGTTCCTGCCTTTTTTGTTTTTTAAACAGGAAACATCTTTATTAAACCATTACTTACTACACAGGCAATCATACATTTATATAAATGAAAATGAACCGCTTCAACACAATCCTAGAATCAAGCATTTTACATCACAAACCATACTTACACACTTCCAGTTGTAGACATTATACATCACTTATAATCTACCCAATCTTTCTCACTCAAGCATTACATAGCTTATTTAAGTCCTCATTCCTCCCTTGTATGTATTGTTCCCACAGTTCCCATATTTTCCTATGTAGTTTGCTCCTACCATTTTCCAAAGATCTCATTTCCAGTTATCTTATTTCTGTTACTATATTCACTACTTCCAGTATAGTTGGTTTCGATTTTGATTTCCATTTTCTAGTAATTGCTTTTTTTGGCAGTCACCATTAATAGACACAGCAAGGGCGTATCATGTCTAGGCAGTTCCGATTCTGTATTATAGCTCAGAAAAATCATGTCCCTCGTCAGACCAATCTGCCCACCCATCATCTCCGACAGTGCATCTTGCAGGGAATCCTTAAAGTCTGCCAACTCACCGCACTCCCAGAAAATATGTTCCCAATTACCTCTTTCTTCCCCTTCACACCTCCAACATTTACTGTCTGCCTGAGAAAATAATTCTCTCGAGTCTACTTGGGGTATAAAAATATCTATGTAAACATTTCCAGGTAAAAATTCTAAGAATCTAAATATTCTAGATTTTGTTGCATATTTGGGAGACATACATATATCCTCCCATTGTTTTTTTTGTGAATTGCTTATCCAAGCTCTCTTTTCAGTCCTTTCCAACCTCCTCTGATTGATTCTTATAGTTATCATGCAATATTTTATATGCTCTACTAATTATTCCTTTTTTAATGGCAGTTTCTGTTCTAGATTCTATTAAAACCTCTACCAGTGCTGGCCTTTTGTTTACAACCCCCTTATTTCTTTCTGTTTGCCAGTACTCAAATCAATCCCTGATAGGGAAAGCAATCTCTAACTTGCAGTCCAAATAAGTTCCTGGCCTGTTCCCATTCTATTACCTTTCCCTCTCTAGTTATTTGCTCCCAATAGCTTGGTCCCTTTGGCAGTTTTCTCCAATAAATTCCAGCCCCCTCTTGCCTATTGTCTGTATCCCTAATTGCAGTCATCCCTATTGGCACAATCTCCTTTCTCCATTCCTGTGTTGGTTTAGTTCTTAGAATACTTTCTGCTACTTTATGGATATAATATTTTGTATGATTATTATTATTCTCCTTAAAGCCCTGCATCTAAAATCCCAGTCTCTCCTTGTTTCTTGAGCTTCACCCGTGTTTCATCATCATCCCTTTCAATAGTTTTCTGCTTGTGCTATGTATAGGAGTCTTAATTGTGTAGCTCTGAAATACCCCTTCAAATTGGGTAATCCCAATCCGGCCTGTTCTAATGGAAGAATCAGCTTATCCCACTTGACTATTGCTATCCTCCCCTCACAGATAAAGTCCTTCAGCTCTTTACTGATTGCTACCCACAGCTTCTCCTCTGGTTGATAAAAATATACCTGACCTGTGTATAAGACTAAAGGGACTAAAAACATTTTAACTGCTTGTATCTTACTATCCATATCCATAAAACAAAGCTTAAATTTTCTCAATTTTTGTATTATTTTTTGCTTAGTCTCTTCCCACATATCCTTAGCTGCCACACTGGAATCATTTAATCCATACTTCTAAATATTTAATTTTATCATGTCCGCATAAATGTGGGTATTCCTGAACCAGTTCATGTGTGAGTACATATTTTACTGCTATTGCCTTTGCCTTAGCTTCATTAATTTTGTATCCTGAAAAGATCTAGAACTGTCTCAAAATGTTCCACAACACTATAACATCTTTTTCTGGTTTTGTCAGGTACAAAATAATATCATCTGCAAATAAAGCAAGCTATTCTTGACTACCATATCAATTATATCCTTGAATTTTTGATTCCCTTATATTCTTTCAAATGCTTCTAAATGTAATGCAAACAATAAAGGGGCAAGAGGACACCCCTGCCTGGTTCCTTTGCTCAAGCAGAAATTATCTGGGACGACCCCCACCCACTTTAATTTTTGCCTCTGATCCAGTCTATATTCTTGTAATCAACCTTATAATTTTTTTCAGGAAATGCAAATGCTTCCATTGCCCTGCTCCTTATGTCCCTGCTTACTCTGTCAAATGCCTTCTCTGCATCAAGACCCACCAACAACAATTGTATTTTCTTACATTCTGCTTCCCTGTGGATCATTGATGTATTGTTATTGTTGTCAAATGCTTGCCTCCCCTCCACAAAACCACATTGATCCAGATCTATCATTTTTGGCATTACTTTTGCCATTCTTTTAGACATTATAGACAAGAACACTTTGTAATCATGGTTTAGCATTGACATGAGCCTTTATGAAGCTTGATCTGATGGATCCTTACCCTCTTTAGGTATTACAGCTACCACTGCTTTCTTCCAGGATGGTGATACTTCTCCTCCTCTTAAGATACTGTTAAACAAATCCTTCCAGATCTTTATCAGATTATTTTCCTCCTGCCATCCAAATTTCCACAGGAATAACATCTATTCCTGGGCATTTTCCTGTAGATTGATAATACATCACAATTTTTATCTCATCCCCTGCAATTTCTGTTAGTAATTGAGCCTCATCTACCTCTAACCTTGGCATATTTAATTCTTCCATTAACATTTCCATGTGTATCTTTTCTTGATTTTTATATGTCTCTGCTTTATAGAGACTCTAATAGAATTTCCAAAATATTTGTAATACCGCTACAGGATCTCTTGTTACCTTCTTTGTTATATTCTCCCTAAGTCTGGTGAGAGCCCTTTCTACTTTCTGTTGCCTGAATTGTTGTGGTAAAAGTTTTTTGTGCTCTAGTGTTATTATCAAAAAACAGTTGCTTAACAACAATCTTTCTAAGCTTGGGTATATTGTTGAGGTAATCCGTTATTTTCTGCATAGCATTTTGCAATTGATCCTCTTCCTGTTCTGTGAGATTCCCCTAGTCTGCAATACTTTAACATTTGTCAGTCCCCTCTAAATAACTCTTGGTACTTCTTAACCATAGCTCCTTTTATTTTATTTCCACTCTATTTTTATACTCCACCTTAATTTTATCCCACTCCCTAGCTATATTTTCAGAAGAAATTTCTATCCTCTCTAATAGTTTCTGAATTATCTCCACTACCCATTCCTTAAATTCCTCTCTTTTCAACAGATATGTGGGAAACTGACAGTGTCTCATTTTTATTTCATTACCATGTGCTTATATTTTAGCTATTATTAGGGCATGAGCTGAAATACTTATTGGGTTGGTATCAAGACCTTCAAATAAATGCACATACTCCTGTGAAATGTAAATTCTGTCTAGCCTAGCCCAGTTTTGATATCTGGGGGAATAATATGCAAATTCACTCTGAACTCCTATTACTGAATTCACATCTTCTATGCCAAATATTTTCATAAATTTCTTCATAAATCTACCCTCTTTTGTTATATTTTCCCTTCTGTGCCCCCCAGACACATCTTCACTTCTTTCCCCCCCCCAAAAATCTCTTTATTTCAATTTTCTTTTTTCAAATAATAACAACAATATGGTATCTCAAAAACACAAATAAACAATACAAATACCTATCTAAAGAAAACAGACAACAATCTCATTCTGAGAAAATTATACACACACATATATATATATATATATATATATATATATATACACAATATATACACAAGAAGTCACTACATCGTCAAGTAAAGTATGAAAAATCTTATGTTCATTTGGTTTCATAAGGGATAGTTAGAATGGGGATAGTCTATATATAAAGTAAAAATAGAAATGTAACCATTTATTTGTATGTTTAGGGAAAATATCTAGTTACACATATACTAAGAAAAGGGAGAAGATGCAAGAAAGACTGGTTATACTACATTCATTTCTTATTTAAAGGTTAGCTTTTCATGACAATTTGTAGGCAAATTTTATTTGTCAAGAATTATATCTAGCAAGTAACCTCAATATTTTTGGTAATAGCATTTGCTTTTTGTTTTTGAATAAATTAATTTGTGAGGTGAGATATATTTGATAGCAAGATTGCTAAAAGTTTCCCATGTAATTGGTGACATGACATTCCAATTCTTTGTAATAAAGAATTTAATAAGGGCACACATCGTAATAAAGACATGTTTTAATGTTTTTGGGAGTTGATTGATATTAATGTACAATATAGCTGTCTCCCAAGTAAGGGTTGATTTTTCATATCCCATCTTCTCTAATCTTACTCTGAAGGAAAACCATAAGTTGTGTATCTTAGTACAGTTCCACATGACATGTAAAATATCAGCTGTTTGATCCGGACAATGGGGACATATAGGTGAAAAGTTAGGATTGAATTTATTTAATTTAGATAAGGTATAATATAGATTATTTACCATAATTTGTATATATAACAGCTTCGTGAAAGGAATTAATTTGATTGTATTTTCAGTGGCTAGGTTCTTATTTTCTTCAGTCAGTGACTGATTTTTCGTTTGCCAATAGTTTGAAAATAATAAAGAATTTTGATGTTTTGCACTCATTACAAATTTATAAGTCCTAGAAATTGTTTTCCCTTTAATCGCAAGATTTTCAAGTATTAATTTAACCAAATCTGTGTTCTGTAAGTCAGTGTGTATTTGTGAGAATTTAGCATTTATAAGATGATGAAGTTGGTTAAGGATAATACTATATTTCATAGGAAGTTTGAGTTCAAGTCTCATTTGCCCTGTGTTAGAGTCTTTCCATTGGTATATATGCCATATTGTGTAGTCTTTTATCAGGGGGTAGTTTGTTAGATTTACTGGTTTATTATTTATTAGTAAATTAGGATTTAGATGTAACGGTTGTATAAGGGCAAAAGTGTCAGCTAATTGCAATGATTTAAATAGTTTCTGTGTTGTAAGAAACATGTTTTTAATTAGTGGGTGTAAATTCTTCGTGTATATGCTAGCCTGGTTTAAATTCAAGAATGGTAAGGATTTGATATTACAGCCAAGGGATTTCAACTGTTCATACCAGATTTTGGTCCACTGGGGTGTCCAAGTATTTATATATGAGTCATAGTTTATTATTTGTATTAGTCTGTATACAGTAATTATACTATAGTAAAGCTTAAAATCAGGTAACCCCAATCCCCCCTTATCTTTGGTGAATACAAGTTTTGCATATTTAATTCTGGTAGATTTGGGATAACATAAGAATCTTGATATAGCTTTTTCCATGGCAAGGAAGAAGTTTTGGGGAATATTTGAAAAGGTAGCGTTTAATTGAAAGAGTATTCTTTTTAGAAAATTCATCTTGACAACACTAGCTTTTGACAGTAGAGACATATTAATGTTCTTCCATCTATCCATATTGTTTTGAATACTAGTCCATGTAGTTAGTAGGTTATTGTTTATAATATCTTTGAAGTCCGAAGTAAATATTATTCCTAGATATTTTATCTGGTAGTTTATTTTGATCTCACTCATGGGAAAGTACAATTCTTTATGCCCTATAGGATTGAGGGGAAATATGTGTGACTTGTTTAAATTTAAATTATAATTTGAAACTACTGAGAACTCATCAATAACTTTAAGTATTTTTGGGAGGTCAGTAGTGGGGAGTTGGAAGTATATATTTAAGTCATCAGCAAAGGCCGAGTATATAAGATTTGTATTGTGGATTTTGGGAATATGATGAAAGGTTTTTTGTGAAATAAACAGAAGGAGGGGTTCTAGATAAAGATTAAATAGGTATGGCGAAAGAGGACATCCTTGTCTTGTACCATTGGATAAGAGTATAGGGTTAGTTATAAGTTTATTTACCTGTATAGTGGTAGAAGCTTTCTGATACAGAACCTGGATCATTTTAATGAATTCTTGAGGGAAACCATATAAAGGCAGTATATTAAAGAGAAAGTGTAAGTTTACTCTATCAAAAGCTTTAGTTGCATCTACCGTAAGGGCATATCTGGGGCATTTATCCCTATTAAGTAGTCTTACAATGGTATCTAAAAGGAGGGTGTTGTCACTTGTTTGCCTGCTTGTCATAAAGCCCATTTGTTGTTGGAAAATAATAGAGGGGAGTATATTCTTAAGTCTATTTTCTATAACATGGGCTAATATCTTATGATCAGTGTTTATGAGGGCTATTGGTCTATAATTTTCTGGATCTGTTGGGTCAGAATGCAGTTTAGGAATCAACACTGTCTTGGAGTTATTTAAGTATTTGTCTGTTATACCATATTGTATTATATAGTTGAAAACTTTTAATAACACTTTGGAGATAGGTTCCATGAATAACTTATAAAAATCTGATGTGTATCCATCAGGCCCAGGGGATTTACCTAATTTTAGTTTATTTATTGCAGCTTTTATCTCTTTTAAATGTAACGGTGATTTTAAGAGTTTCCTTTGATCTTCTGTAATTTGTGGAAAGTTTACATTATGTATAAAATCCTCAAATCTGTCTGTAGATGATGATAAGGGTATATTGTATAATTTCTTATAAATATTTTCAAAAGCGTTCACTATATCTTGATCTTTATATTTCACCTGTCCTTCATATTTTATTTCTTTGATCCTAGGAGGTCCACTTTTTATGTTAATTAGTCTAGCTAGGAATTTTGATGGTGTTTGAGCCCATTCTGAATATTGATATATTGACCTTAATTCTAAGAAGGAGATATTTTCTAAATAGTGTTTGTGTAATTGTGTTTGCCAGTCAATTATTTTTTCCTCAAGTTCTTTAGAATATTTTTCCTGAAGTTCTAGTTCAGCAGTGTTTATTTGACACTCTAGTTCATTCTTAAGATTGTTATACTTTTTTTGAGCCATGCAGATTTGAATAATAATACCTCTGATGACTGCCTTGGTAGCCGCCCATTGTATGTCCTATGGAATTTGATCGGATATAAAATCATTTTGAAGTTGGGCTAGCACATTCTGAATTTCTTGTGTAGTTTCTTGGTTTTGTATAATTTTAGGATTTAACATCTAGGTATTGAAATAGGACATATTTTGTTTATGAGCTTGAAAGTTTATTAAAAGTCTAATTTTGGAATGATCTGAAAACGTTCTAGGTGATACAGCATAATTTATTTTGTTAGAAAGGAAAGCAAGGGAAATTAGAAAAGCATCTATCCTGGACCAAGTTTTATGAGTGGCTGAAAAGAAAGTGAATCTTGATATTGTTTTATCATATTGACATTTAACATAAGGGTCAACTAGTTCAAATGTATTTTGTAATTCTTCAAGTGCTGTAGTGGTAGATTGTGACTGTCTGTTTTTATTATGCGATCTGTCCTTATCTAGATTTAGTAAAGCATTCCAGTCCCCACCTACAATAAACAGATGATTTGGGTATTTGGCTAATATATTAAATATTTCATAAATGAAGAGCTGTTGATTTGAGCAGGGGCTATATATATTAAGAAAGAGCAATGGTTTGTTTAAAGTATGATATTCAGTAGTAAATAATACCCATCTTCCCTTTGAGTCAGTTTCATAGGAAGTAATCTCTCCTTCACTTCTGCAAATCAAATTCTAGTCCCCACCTATAAGTAATATTCCTTGCTGAAAACTGATTATTCCTCCCAGAATTTTCTTTAGCTCCATTATAACAGTTTTAGGTGGAATGGAATGTAAATACATGCCAGTGTAATTCTTGTCCCTTGCCAATAGCCCCTTAGCACTACAAATCTGCCATTATTATCTTTTTTATCTTCTTCTATCACTATTAGAGCTCCTCTTGCAATTAATATAAGTAATTCTATTTTCCTTTGTCCCAGGTATTCCACTGAATAACCATCCTGAAAACATTTCTTTATCAAATTCACATGTTTGGTTCTTTCTAAGTATGTCTTCTGTTACATATTTGCACTCTATGTTTTTCTGATATAGTTCACTAGTCTTTCTTGTTTGTATTTGTCTCTGAGACCATTTATATTTAAAGAAAGCATCATTGTATTAAAAAGTTATTATTTCCACCTTTTATGTATAACACCTTTTTTGTTAAATGTCTAGTT
This sequence comes from Protopterus annectens, assembly GCF_019279795.1. Lineage (NCBI taxonomy): Eukaryota > Metazoa > Chordata > Ceratodontiformes > Protopteridae > Protopterus > Protopterus annectens. The sequence goes on from NC_056741.1 coordinate 1,436,979,234, forward strand.
CCAGGTTTTGTGTTACATGCATGCACTGTTTCGCAAGTTGAACTTTTATACAGTTGTTTCTTGTCATATACATTTGAGCCTATGTCACATCTTATAAATTTTTATGTTTTATTGAAAGCCCTCAAACAACAAAACAAACACAGTCACGATATTCCCTAAAACCTATTAACTTAATACCAACACACAAAACTATGTACACCTTTAAATATTGAAGTGTTATCCTCCTAATTGGAACAAAAGTCCCAGACTGGCAGCCACACTCATATACTTGAGTTAACCTAAAAGAAAGGCCATCCATGCTAAGATTCCTGGTGCAGCCTGTGCTTCTACTAAGCGCTGATTGGTTTTGTTTTATCTTTATAGCTCTTCCAGCTGTAAAAACCCCTGAATGCTTTCAGCGAACATAAACTACTTTGGAAAAGACACTGAATGCTTTCAGCGAAGATTATCTACTTTAGGAAAATCCCTGAATGCATTCACTCTTTTTTATTGTTTTGTTTTTTCCTCAGCCAGACACTCTCCACCAGACTGTAGCCAGTTTCTCTTTATCAGATTGTCTCCATATAGACATTAGAACCAGGCAGCCAGTTTTTCTTTATCAGATTGTTTCCATGGAAACATGATGACCAGCTGTAGAATTGTTACTGAGCATACATGTATTTGCTAGAAAAAAGCCTCACAATATTCAGTGTTCTTTTTAATTTACATGTTCTCTCTTAAAACTTGTTAGTAAATCAATCTAAGGTCTTTAAGCCAGTCATGTCTCCATGCAAGAATGAAAAAAAGCACATCAATTTTTCTTGTATCATGCTTTTTAACCAGACTTTTTTATACATTGCAGTGCCTACATTTCATAAAACTGAACAAGAAGAGAGAGAGAGAGAGAAGGGAGAAAGAAAAGGAAAAAGAACAGCAGCACCCATTTACAATCCCCATTACACTTAAAAATAACAGAAAAAAACTTTATTTTATAGCATCTAAGGAAAACAACATGCCACAAAATTGGTACTACTTAAGACAAAAAAAATCTTTGCTTACAGTTAACTTTTTCCCTCCTCTTCTCCTCCCCAAAGCACTTTTCTAAACATTAATGACATGAAGTAGGGGATATGCTTTAGAGTCCCCTACAAGTCTAACAAATTATGAAAAAGTCCAATATTTCAAGATCTTCTTATTCTGCCATATTTCACAAATATAATTATTGCATTGTAATCCCATATTAAGTTACTGATTGTATTACTGTTTGTCTCTGAAATCCTATCTCTGCTTCATTTCCATCATACTTTTGATTCTTCTAGTCAACTCTCCTGCTCCCTCCCTTCTCTCCAACATTTTCCATTGAAACATTTGAAGAGGTTTCACAGGTACAGTCCCTCTGTGGTCTTTATTGCCAGAAGAACAAGAAGCAGAATCTCCTTCTGTTTCACAGGTTACTTTTTGTTGGATTAACTTTTTTTTCCTCCTAAGCATGTACTTCATCAAAAAATGATTTTGTCCATCAGTGAAGAATACCTTGAAGAAAACTGGGTACAGTAGTTTGAATCTCACACCTGCATCTGGACATTCCCTGAATAGTAGAATACATTTGCTCCTCTTCTGACTGGTGTACAATGAGTAATCATTCTCCAGAAACACTCTACTGTCTCCCACTTTTAGTACTTTGTCCTTCTGCCACAAGTTTGTCAGAATCAACTCGTTTTGCTGGTAAGATTGCATCTTTACTATTAAAGGTCTTGGTTGCTTTTTTATAGCCAGGTTTGGGGAATACATACAGTGTCCTCTTTCAACTAACAACTCCTCCTTTGGAATACTAGTCCAGTTGCTTATTTGTGCTTTCATAAAATTAATGTAGTCTTTTCTTTCCAGCTTCTCTGGTATGCAGAAACCAATTACCCAAACCAGCCAAAGGTTATCCGGTATAACACAAAACTGATAAAAAACAAACCAGGTAACCACCAAAGCTGAAAGCATACAAATTGTTTATTCCACAGACAAAACAGGATAAGCGCTTTCACACCGAATGTGCTTCAGCAGATCCACTGCTTAAGTAAAAACAAGTCAATTATATAACAAAACCAATTAAATATACTCAATAAAACATGATGATAATCACTGATGCAAACAGCATTTCTTAAGGAGAGGTTTTAAAGACACACTGGCATTGATACCTGAAGGCTTATCAGCCTGCAGTCTGGTAATCCATTTAATTTCTGCTAACTCTACTATATTGTTATAATCACCTCCTCTACCACTCTCTTGAACTAATTGCAACACCATAAATTCAAAATTATGGTCATGTTGCATAGAAACATGTTTTGCTAATGCCTTCAACAAGCTCTTCCTCTTAATGTCACCCAAATGTTGTAACACCCTCTCTTTCAGCATTCTTATGGTTTTACCAACATAGACTGTAGTGCACATAGTGCACTTCGCCAAATATACTAGACCCTTAGATCTACAGTCCGCATCGAACCTAGGATTAAAAAAATAGTCCATCACAGGATGCTTGAAGGTTACTACCTTCAAAATATATTTACAAGCTTTGCATGACCTACACGCAAAGGTACCTTTCCGGATGGATCTGGGGACACTCGGACCAGTAGGTTTGTAACAAAGTCGTCGCTTCAATGACATGCTATTCTTAAAAGTGAAGCTTTGTTTATTACCTACAATGTCTTTGATCCTAGAATCAGTAAGCCAATACAGGCCAATACTTATGTATAGTGTCACAAACCTGGTGTATATTGTTGCCATACATCAGTGGTAGCCTGAGAGTACTATTAAACATCTCAGACCCTTTACTACTAGAGAGGGTATTAGTCCTATGAAAAAATGGTTTACCTCTATCAGGACGTAGTCTGTCCACTGCGCCAGATGTATCAGCCAGCATCACTTGCTTATAACCTCTCTTCAGAAATTCTGAACTAAGTCTATTACTAGCCTCATGGTACTCATCATTATTAGTGTGTAACCGTGACATCCTCACAAATTGACCCTTGACCACATTTTGAAAAATGTGTCTAGGATGCATGCTATTGTAATGTAGCAATGCATTTTTCCTACACGATTTCCTGTGTAGGGATGTGGAGATAACACCATCCACTAGAGTGACCTTAATATCTAAAAACTCTATAGAGGTATAAGAGTAATTCAGAGCAAATCTAAAACAAGAGCTACTTTTCTCCAGATATTGTACAAAATCAAGTAGCTCATCTAGGGGGCCATGCCAAAGCAAATAAATATCATCGACTAATCTCTTATAATAAATCAACTGTCTAGAATATGCATGTGAGGATAGGACCACCGTGCGCTCCCATTCTGCCATCACAAGATTGGCATAACTGTTCGTGCATGGTGTCCCCGCTGTCACACCCACTTTCTGATGATAAAAAAAACACCATTGAACATAAAAACATTATTAAAAAGCACAATTTTGAGCAAAGTAGGTAAGCATTCAATGTACTGACCACCATAATCACCACAATGGTACAAATTTTTTTTTAAAAAAGTGATCACCATATCATGGGGTATCACTATAAAAATAGTTTTAACATTCAATGTAACCAGAATAGTATCAGAGGAAAAAATACCATATTGTCTAGCAAACTCTCCAGGAGCACATAGAAAATGCTCAGTATCCTTTAATACTGCCACGGCAGAACATAACGGTTGTTTAAGTTGACTTTCCAAGTATATTGAGACAAACTCTGTCACCCAGCCCCTCCCTGAAACTATAGGTCTTAGGGGGGGATTTAAGAGTGACTCGTGCACCTTCGGTAGTCCATGAATAGTTGGTGTCAAAGGTTCATTCACCAACATAAAGTCATGTAAAGATTTATCCAAAGTACCTTCCATCAACATCTCATAAAGTTGCTCATGTATACCCTTAATAATGGATTGCAAGGTAGCATAAGTAATACATTCATAGACCTCCATATCACTCAACATGTCTAACATACTGTCAGCATATGAAACAGCATCTAAAACAACTGTAGCACCTCCCTTATCAGCAGGGCTAAAAACTAAAGTGTCATCAGTCAAAAGTTGCTGTAGAGCAATAGACTCTGCTTTAGTAATATTATAAAACTTACTTTTAATTGCTTGTGATTCACATAATTCTTTCTCTATAATGTGCACAAATGTTTCTACAGCTGGAGATAGCTGTGGTACGAACAAACCCGACTGTTTGAGCACATTACTAGTCGTTGTTTGGTTACCATATACCAATTTCAAGGCAACATTCCTTGCAAAAAGCTTAATATCTAGAATCACGTTTTCTATGTTAGCAGAATGAGAGGGTACAAAATTCAACCCTCTGTTAAGCAAACTAACCTGTGCAGAAGTAAGTACAGATGAAGAAAGATTAAAGACTAACATGTCTTCTTCCCTCGCGGGTCCTCTATGTTGAATTCGTGCTCCTGAGACAATTTGTGTCTCTTGCGCCCCTGGCTGAAGCTCCGCCCTCTGGTCAACTGCGAGGTTTGCTGGAAAGGTGCAGGAAAGTGAGGGAATACCATATCCAAAGGTATAATGGTACTGTTATCCTTGGGTCTAGCTACACTCAAAATCAAGCCCTTCCGTTGTTCATCCGAATTATCAGCGGCTGCTGTAGTAGACTGTCTAAGAGATATGGGGGAGGGGGTCCCACGGTGGTTAGAACTCCTGATTGCTGATTATTCGGGGACACAGATGCTGGTGTTGTCAGAGTCTGCTGGGCGACATCAGCCACATCATTAGCTGGTGGATGATTTTGAGTATTGGCAACACGCTCAGTACCCCTCGGCCACACAAAAATATGGCCTAGTCAAAAGTCTGCCATATCCCTTTTCAATTTCCTTTTTTTAATGGCTTGTTGTCTGTCATCGTAGGCAAGTATATTGAGCATAACTTTATCTATTTCTGACAAATAAATGTCATCTTTGTACTTAATACTCAGTTCAAGTTTGTAGAGACTGCATCTCCTCTATCAACTGTTTCTCAAGCGGTAGAAAAAAATCATTCAATAACCGCATATAATATAATGTCCTCTAATTGTATTATTTTTGAAACATCTTTTCCTGAGCAGTCTCAAATTCAGCCAGCCTTTTCTTTCTTTCAGTCTCTGATTTTTGCAGCTTTATCATTTGATCTGGATATCTGTTTAAAGCTTCTTCCATTTTTTTCAGAGCCTTTTGTTGTCTGTGTTGATATACTCCATCAGTGTTTTGTTTATTTTAACTAGGCCTATATGCTGTTGTCTTATATCTTCCTGTAGGTTACTGGAAGTCATGTCTGAAGGTTGCACTGCCTTTTGCTGAACAGCTGCAGAATGTTCCCCAGTCAGTGTTTCTTCCTCACTTTTTGTAGCTGTTTTTTTTCCAGGTCTTCTGTATTTCTTTATTCCTGGCATCCAGGCAGGACACTTACTAGCCAGTTACTGAAATTTACCCATAAACACAAGTCTACTGGCCTTCTTTGCTTAGTTTCTGTTTTCACACTGGGAGAGCTAGAAACAAGCTGTTACTCAATGTGCAGCCATCTTGGAAGTCTTAGGGAACCTACATTATTGACAGTTTTGTATAAAAACCTTTAGTGTGACCTGCCATGGGATTCAGTACCTCTTTTTTATTTCATTAAGGCTGATTTTCTTCTTCTAGAGGAGGTCCAGAGAAAATTAAAAAAACAAAACAAAAGCAATCCATTCTGCAAGAACATGATATATACATCTAGACTTCATTTTTTTCCTATTTGCACAGGTTTATATCTAGTTTCTTGAGGCAGGAGCTTTGCTGGCATTCAAAGGGGTTCATAGTGAAGAACTGTCTACCACCCTGGGTTTTGACAACTATAAAAGTGCAAAAACAGACTGTTATGAAAATTTATTATATATCACATCTGCTACTAAAACAAGGAAAAAGACTAGAGTCTTTAAACAAAAGGACCTATTACCGTGGAGCAAGCTACCCACTATTATAAGGAAATCTCCCTCCTTAGAAGTATTTGCAAAAAAAAAAAAAAAAAAAAAATGTGATCACATGATGGGAAATAACGTATATGTAAGAAATGTTTTCTAGTTTATGTTCCATGTAAACCAGAAGGCTAGAACACAAGTAAGTATGATCTTATTTATTTATTTATTTATTTATTGACATTTAATTACCAGAAAAGTCTGACTGGATAGAAGCCCATTTGCAGCAGTGGCCCAGGGAGAAAAGCTTAAAATTATTACAAAACATTTAAGAGCAATGATTTTACAATCTTCAAAATAAAACAAAAACATCTGCAGTTTAAATAATTATAACAAATTAAACATAATATAAAAACATTGGTTAATAATTGATACAAGTTGTATAAAAGTCATTTAATATTTAGAGAAATTTTAGACAACGTGTAGGGAAATTAAAGGTAAATTAGCCTAATACAAATAGGAATTGCAATATGAAGTGAGGGAAAACAAGCTTATGGTATATTTAGAGAGAATCCACACAGCAGAAAAAATGAGAAACACCAAATAAATTTCTCTCTCTGCAAAATAATATTTAGAGAGAAAGTCAGGGAAGAGAATTTGATAGAAGTAAGGAAGTAAGTGAAGAAGGGAGAGTAAGACGGTATAATGAATGGAAAGGTACTTGTTCATATTTAGGGATATAGTTTATCCTTGTTTTGAGCAACATCAGAGCCAGATTTTAGCTAAGAAGTCTTTCAGAGTGGTTTTGAAAGCTGGGAGGGAAGGTATTGACCTGATGGATACAGGTAAGGCATTCCAGGCCTTAGCAACCTTGATAGGTTTGATAGGTTTGTAGATAGACAGGAGATTTGGGCGAAAGTTTTTTAGTGCTAGACAGGCAGATGGATGCTGGATAATTTTATAGATGGTAAGAAGCTGTGTATATATTATTTGATGAGGCAGTTTAAGTTTGTTTAAAGAGTAGTCTTATATAGGATGTGGGCACAGGTTTGAAGGTGAAAATGGATGTGGTGATATATGGCTGATGGGCAGGGATGGGATTAGGAGTTGAGGAATCCTTGGTTAGAGATGTTATACTATGTATAAATTAAGAATTAAATGGTATTGCAGTTTCAAGTGGTGAGTTATCGGGAGAGGGGTTTGAGCTGAATTTGTGGCTGGAGTATAAGATTCAATTAATGGATGTCTAAACTTTTTTAGGATTGTGTTCAGTATTATTCTGAAAGTTATTATACTATAGTTTTTTGTCTTCATTTATTTGTTTTTTAGTATGAAATTATGAACCCTCCCCTGATCTGAGGAGATTCTCTTCACCCTAATGAACTAAAAAAATGCTTTATCTCTTATTTCATACCTCAAGTGGTAACTGTCTGCTCTTAGAAAACAGTTCTTTTCTATTTGCTTTCTATAAACTTCCATAGACATAGTTTCATTACCTGGCGCAACAATAAACAGTACAGACAGACAAACAAGGTGAGAGTGCACACAAGAGACATGGTGGGTAGAGAAGGGTCATAAATGCACAGAAAATAGACAGATGGTGATAGTTATGGTTGGACAACAATCACAGCATGTTGAGATGTCAGACTGAATTTGGGTAACTTACATTTAAAGTAGAAAAGTATTCTGTAGTTGTAGCATTTAAATATTCAACAAACAAGTATAATGTGTGCTTTTCCCCATTTGTATAATGATTGTGTCATCCAGGTGCCTTTATCATAAATACAAATATGAATCTCTCTGAATTGTATACATATTCAGTATCCCACTATCCAATAACCAGGTTAGTATATTTTAGGGCAGTTATAGTTCCCAATGTGTACTTCTTATATAAAATCTGCTGTGTCCAAAATATATTAATATATAATACCTTCCTAAGTAGGTCCAAAAAATTCATTACACTTGTTTTTCCCTCTAGCCAATATTTAATGCTACTCAATTCCACATTATGAGAAGTAGACCCTGAAAGTGTTCAGACTTTCAGAAGCCAACCAGTTTTAATTTGTATATGAATCAGGACTTGCAGGTTCACCTCTGAGTCTCTAATAATAGTCCTAACATCTATTACAAATGCTCTTGAACTCAGTAGTTTAGAACTTGGCTCATGTGAAGGTTTTTTGCTAAGACAGAAGTTTGCCCAGATGGCAGCTGGGGGCTCTATTAAGTGTGAGAAATTAAAGGCAATGTTTTTTTTTTTTTTGGTGCACCAGCATCTTGACAAACCTGAAGCTCCCACTGTCATGTCCTGATGACTCATTCATTCCCGAAGGGACAAAAGCTGTCTCAATTATTAGTGGACTCTGATGACAGCCCAGTGGCCTATTTATTCTGTGGCCAGGCAGCTGCCTCTTGACCCATTTATTTCCCACAGAGGTGGAGTCAGATGTGGAGGTCTCTACCTATCCAGCTCGTGCCCACTTAGCAGCTGATGGCACACTAAGTGTTACTGCTGTAGGGCATTTGCTAAGGGAAGACCCTCAATTACCAACAAACCACCTCCTGGCTTGTGCTGCATATGCCATTAACCTAGGGCACCTATCAGTCAACCATACAGCTGAGGTCAGTGATGCAGCTGAGTTGCTATTTCCCTACTGTCAGGATGGGTAAACCAATGTTAGTCACTTACTTCCAACTTTCCAGATGCTGTGCCCCTAACTGAACCTGAGATGTCTGCACAAGTGTAGTCAGGGGTTTATCCTTGTATACCATAGAGTCATTGCTAGCACTGTTTGGCAATTCAATTATTTGTTAAACCTTGTTAATGTGGTAAGTGGGTTGGTCCAGAGATCCATTCAGCCATTTAGCAATAATAATTGTACAGATGAAATGAAAGTTGAAGAGAAAAAGATTAATACAACATCAATAAAACATAATTTGTGAGCAATTAACAATAAAATGCATAAATCATACAATATTATTGGTTTGTTCTGTAGCATGTGCAGTTCAAAACAAATAAGTTATGAAGTAAAGATTTTAGTAGTTGTTTATATAGATATTTATTTCTGTATATACACATGGACAGCATATTGTGGGTTGGTTAAACACTGTAGGTATTAAACTGGAAGGATCACCTTGGTGTGAATAATTCTTTGTAGCCTCATAGAGGATTATAGTAAATTAAAATGTACATGAGAAAGAGGGGTTAAAGATGGCTGTAATAATTATAACAATGAGAAGGAATTTTGCACTGGAAGGATTTTTATATTCTTTGAAGGTTATTTGCAATGTGGAGGTGCTAGATACAGAGGTAAGGTAAAGAGAGTATCTTTGGGAATAACTTACCACACATGGTTTTATTATAGGGAGGACAAACTAATAATTTACTATCAACAATAAGTTGTCCTCCAGGTATGCAATTTAGAACCTGTGAAAAGGCAGTATCTGTTTAAAAAGAAAGAAAAAATATATTTAGCAAAGAGTGATTTTGTTAGAGTATGTTGTAGATTTATCTCCTTTTCTGTGATAGAATCTATAAATCTAAGGCAATCTGTACAGTGAGGCTATTACTGGGTGGTCTTGACATAAATATGTTGCACTTTTATCAGCAGTGCAGGCAAGCTCCATTGTTTAACTAAACCAGTTAACTATTTTTGATGTACCATAATTTCATTCCTGCACTCTGGAGTATAAAATCCAAGGGTACCTATTTTTAATGTCTGCAGGCTGAGGGGGATGTGCCTGTGTATTAAACATACTAACTCTGAAGTCACACTACCTTGGAGACAGAGGAAATACTAGTTTTACTTGAAAACCAAGTATTCCCTCAGCCTCTAAGGAGGTAAAACCTCTTTAGTTAGTATGCTTTCTTTACGGGGTGTGGGAATACTATTCCTGCATTTTTGACTTGTTTGTAAAAGTTATTTTATCCTTTCAATTTGCTGATTTTTTAAATCTTAGAATAGTTGCATAACTGATAGTTAAAAGCTGAGATTTATCTTGCTCTTCTCTTTGATACTTTTTAACATAGATGAAGGTCTTTTTTCACAGAGATCTTACTACTGGTCCAATTAAATTTATGCCACAACATTTGTAATTATTCAAAGAAGTCAATGCTTATTTCAAATGCTGATAAAAAGTATAAAGCTTCTTTCCTTCCTCATGTAAATGCACTAGCAGCGCTATGCTGTTACAACACACATTTTAGAAATGGCGAAGGAGACTGTTTTACAGTCTGTCCTGTCTAACATTGTTTCATCAGTGTTGTCTGCTAGACCTGTAGGGATCTGCCCCAATTCCATGTATATCTGTGATATTGTAAGGTGCAAGTTATTATTCCACACATTCTTAAGGAATTAAGTAGGGCAAAACAGGTTTTCTGAAAGTGTAATTTCTCATAAAAGTACCTTGCTGAGACAAACAAGCACAGCTAACAAATTCATAAGCAACATGACCACATTTCAGGATATACCAGTGTTAAAAAGATTTCAAATACATATGTATGATTTCATTATGTACTTGAATTCCACTTAAACTAACTAAACCCCTTAAAATACCTTTCAAACTTGAATAATGCAAGGCATTCAGTTTAATGATCCAAGATCTAGGCAAGCTATTATCACTTATTTTATTCCAAAAGTACTTATCAAAAACGGCCCCAGAAAGTCTCTGTTCTGCAAATTTTCTACATATACAGGCCTTTTAGCAGCACACGTCATTAATACATTATCTACAAAACTGACATTTTGTGTTTTTTTTCTGTTTTATGTTTCTTAGAAATTGAGCTAAAGAAATAAAAGTAAGTGACTAAGATAATGAGGTGTGAACACAGATATAATCCAAAAGATCTCCAGCTGTGTAGGCATATGTGCAAGTAAAATAAATATATCACTGGAGATATACTTTATGAGAGTGTCACAGAAACACAGTTTGGTGTGGAAATGCTCCCCAATTAATGCCAGCAAAGAAAAACAAAAAAATTACCCCAGCAAGTACCAAACTTAGAACAAGTGAAAGAAGAGGAACAAGTAAAAAGTTTTTTGCTTTTTTTTTTTTTGTAAAGTCTACAGCTGTTACTTGAGGCTTGACTAACTGCTTTCTAGGTGTCACCCAAGGAATCAGACAGCAGCCTTAGGGATGTTCATTCCCAAGGTTTACCCTGCTAGTCTCACCACAACCACACTAGGCTGTTTGATCTTGTAAACAAGACTGGTTAAATCAAGCATCCATGTTTAATTTGAAACACTGAAAGAACACTATGGACAAAAATGCCTTTATGCCTAATACACCCCTACTCTTCACTTATAACTTTAAACAGGTTAAGAATCGTTCCCATAAAAATGTCTTCATAGACGCTAACTTGATCAAGGCAGTGTGTTTATTTCTCCACTCTGCAGATAAGGGGATGTAAGAGAAAAGCCACCCGTTTACCCCGACCCTTAGGGAAGTCACAGTATACTTTCGAACAAAATAGCCATATTGAAAGTTTGAAGCTTCTTGCCCATAACCTGTGAACCAGTGTTAGAGACACTAGATGAACAACCCTTAGCCAACTTATTAAGAATATATTCCTAACAGATCTGATGAAGAGTTACATTATTTGATGAGGTGGTTTAAGTTTGTTTAAGAGTAGTTTTATATAGTATGTGGGCACAGGTTTGAAGGTGAAAGTGAATGTGGTGCTATATGGCTGATGAGCAAGGTTGGGATTAGGAGTTGAGGAATCATTGGTTAGAGATGCTATACTATCTATAAAAATAAGAATTAAATGGTATTGCAGTTTCGAGTGATGAGTTATCGGGAGAGGAGTTTGGGCTGAATTTTTGAGGGTTGCCTAACTGCTTTCTAGGTGCCCCCAAGGAATCAGACAGCAGCCTTAGGGTTGTTCTTTCCCAAGGTTTACCATGCTAGTCTCAACATAACCATGCTAGGCTGCTTGACTTTGTAACCAAGAGTGGTTAAATCAAGCATCCATGTTTAATTTCAAACACTGGAAGAACATTATGGACAAAAATGCCCTTATGCCTAATGAACCCCCTACTCTTCGCTCATACATTTAAACATTTTAAGAATCTTTCCTATAAAAATGTCTCCATAGATGCTAACTTGATCAAGGCAGTGTGTTTATTTCTCCACTCTGCAGATAAGGGAACTTACATCAAAAGGCACCTGTTTACCCCTGACCCTTAGGGAAGTCACAGTATACTTTCGAATGAGATAGCCATGTTGAAAGATTGAAGCTTCTTGCCCACAAACTGTGAAACAATGTTAGAGACACTAGATGAACAACTCTCAGCCAACTTATTAGGAATATATTCCTTGCAGAGCTGAAGAAGATTTTTTGAAATGGTTGCAACACTTAGAAGACCAACATATTGTTTTCCCATGACAGCTATAATTAGGTAAAACACAGAATTTATAAATAAAATAAGATATCCTCCAATTGGCTTGTTTCAAGAATATTTCACCATTTGAATTAACATTTTGCTACAGATACCTTTATTTAGAAGAAAAACACAAGTCTATGGAACAGAACTCTGTAACTATCATCAGAATTGTTAAAACATGACACAAAATGGGGACAAATATTAATGGATTTATGTTTATTTTTGTTTTATTTTTATGTTGTACTTTTATTATTACTATTATTTTTATATGTTCTTATTTTATTTCAATTTATGATATTTCAAGATTCTGATTATTTATTACAAAAGCATGACTTGATCTTTGGTTAACCCACCCCCACACAATAAGGTCAGGCCCACCATGATATCATGGGCATTTTAATAAACTGGAGCCTCCCTTAAACATGCCTATGATGTAATGGGAGGTGACTATCTTAGATCAACTGACTAAAACTGTAATAAAGTGCCTGACAGAACCACTTGTATTCAGTCTTTAAAGCAGCGCTCATCTGCTAATAAAGGAACCTACACTTTGAATGGATCTGAGTACTTGTCATTATTACTTATCCATAAAGAAGGCCTACTGAATTACCACAGGCACCTGGACCCAACCGAACAAGAAGCACCCCAGGACCAGGAGAGAAAGAATCATCTACTACAGCAGGAGAATCTCCCCCAGAAGCTTCTCCTCATACACATGCAAGTAGATAATACTTTTTATACCTATCAAATAGTCATAAGGAGCAAAATGTAAATTTCAAGCCACAGTTGTAAGCAGTGCATCTCCAAAACTGCAGCTCTGAACTGTAAATGAATAATATATTTTTAAGTAATAAATACATGAGTAAAAAAATAAACAAAACAACAAACAGTCTACCTTGTATGATGTTGCAACTTAGGAACAAGACCTCACCTTTTCAGCTGTCAGCCTACAAACATTGCTAACACAACCAAGGCAACTTCTAGACATGGGACTTGAACTCTGTACCATGGGGAAATTAATCAAGACCAGTAACAATTTCAACAGTGCAGTGGTCCACTATTTGAATTACCTACTCTCTCAACTTTAATACTGAAATTCCGAGTCATTGTAGAGAGTTGTTGTCTTATTACATTATAAATGGTCTCCAGAAGACTAAAAAGCCTTCTGTTAGGATATCTTATTTGTAAAAATGGAAGGGATTTTCTCATGGCTGCAGTGAATGTGGCTTCAACGTATATTAAGAAAATCCCGTTGAAATCCTAGACTGTCTTCTTATCACTTGCTAAGGGTATGTCTTAATTGTCCATTAAGAGTTGTTATTTTACTTTGTCAACATGTCTTCCTTGGGATCCTCCTTTAGCTTCCAAGGCCACAGTGCAGATGTTTTTCAGGAGGGTATTACAGCTGCAACCTTTAAAGAAATCTCATTCTCAATTAGGATTTGAATTTAGTCTTAGTTTTTTTCTTTTTTTGGAAAACAATCAGCTAGAAGGATATCAGAATTTCAGACTTGTGTGTTTGTGTGTGTGTGTGTGTGTGTGTGTGTGTGTGTGTGTGTGTGTGTGTGTGTGTGTGTGTAGAATCTTTCAAGAATTTTCATGATAGGGTGAATCTTCAGTCTTTTCCCCCTGGATTTGCGCTGCCTTTGGCTGAATCCTCTGAATTCTATGCTTACCCAGTCTCAGATCTCCCAATTGTTCATTTCTGGGTATCCCTGCAAGTGATTCTTTATTGGATTTTCCTCCCACTTCCTTGGGAAGTTGACCTTATGGTAGCCCATTATTTTTGCCCCAGTCAGCAACAGATCTGATGCGGAGTTGTGAGCATGGAGCTGGGAGCTATCATACCTATGGTGGCTGGTCAAGGTCCATAGCAGTTGGGGCAACTAATGCAATGATATCAGGATGTTGTCTCAGTCCCCTTTCTATCCTGAGAAAACCTGTGAGGATGCTCATTTTCACCAGAGGTCATGCAGACACTGGGTGCAGCAAACACTTCCTCCAGTATGGGGGAGCTGGTCATCAGCTACTTCATCCTACATCCACCATGGCTGACTCTATTCACAGCTTGAGTCTCTTTCCCGATTTGGGTCACTGGTCAAACAGATGTCCTGTCTCTTTTCTATCAGGCTGACCTAGGGTGTCTCTTTCTACTAACTTTTATGACTGGGGTGATGTCAGATATTGCCTTAAACCAAAAGATCTTGTTCTGAAGTGGATTCTGCATAGATGTGTTCTAAAAGGTGAGTGCTTGGAGGTATTATGGACTAACATTTTCAGAAAGAAGAAAGCATTCATTGCACCCTCACTTAACAAGCTGATAGCCCCAATGAAGGAACAAACTAATTAAAAATGGATTACTGATTGCTTAGGATGTTTTTCATGATTTATTGGAAAACCTCTTCAGCAGTCCATTAAGGTCCATTTTACAGGAGCAGTGTGGTGACTTTTTGTTATTTCCTTCGGAGGAATCTCCTTCACTGCTGTTTTCAGAACAGTGATAAGACTGACAGTTTATATTCTCTACTAAGTATTATTAGCTGTTTTTCATATTGAAGGCCAGAGGTGATTTTGATAGAAAAATCATCTGGGGATGCTTACAGGAAATGCACCCAAATTCTATATGCAGAGTTTTTTATTCTATCCAAACTGTAGATCAGCAGGGACACTGTCATAGCATAGGCGTGAGGTACTTACTTTAATAGCAGACAACTGAATTGTCCCCCTTTTCATAATGCAGTTCAGCTTCCAATCCCTACTACTTTCATCATCATATAAATGTTTAATATCATTAGCTATTGGACTATTGCAATCTAGTGTACAGATGGTGGTGTCTATTTGGCTACCATTATCCATGCAGTCAGTCAGCTTGTTACAAAAAAAGGTTGTAATTACAGGAAAACAGTGTAATATCTTTGATGACTAGATGACTCAGTCTCTCCAGTCTTGTTTAATCTGTGGTTGGGTATGGCAGATTAGGCATTTGTCATCAAAATATTCTAATAGTAAGAAGATAAAGTATGGATGCTGCTGAATATATCCTGATTGGGTGTATTAGTGTAGCTTGGCACTGCCCAGCATGACAGCATAAAGTAGGCAGGGCAGGGCAGGAAGAACAGTTGACCAACAACAGGACTGTAAAGGAGAATATTCAGAGGGAACTGTCTGCTATTAAGGAGGATAGAGCAAAGGGACTGGAGAAATTGCCTCCCATACTCCTCAGAATTCTGACCAGCATGTTGGAAGGCCCCCTGACAGAGCTCTTCCAAAAGATTACTGGCTTGTGCAGAGGGTTCTAGGATAGCAACTATGATTCCTTTGCACAAGATATAGGATCAGAAATAATTTGGAGGCTTATCGGCCCGTTACCTTAGCAACAATTGTAGGGAAGGTACTGCAGATAATTCTAAGGGGAAAGTGTGTATCATTTCTACAGGACAACACTCTCTGTGTCACAAACCAACATGGTTTTAAAGTCAGAAGGAGCTGTTACTCAAACCTGATCTATTTTTTGTCTGCATTACAACTGAACTTGACCGTAGGGTATCAGGCGACATAATATATTTGGACTTCAACAAAGCATACTTCTCAACTGTCCTGATTTTTCAAAGAATGTCCAGATTTTTGCCTCATATTTTTGGTCAGTTCCTCATAGAATTTGTGGTTTTCTGGCAAATCGCTGGGGTTTGAAATCACTAAAGACAGTATACATTGTGTTTCAGACTTCATGTCCCTCAGAAAATGCATGCTAACACAAATCCTCTTATTCTAGCAACTTTCTAAGTTTATAAGAGAAACATTTAAAATCTGTCCATATTGCTGGGCTTTTGTCCCCCCATTATTCTAAGCTTTGCCCAGATTTCTTGCACAAAGAGTTTGAGAGGTATGAGCAAAACCTTTGAGTCTGACTCACACAGGGAACTGATAGGAACAGTGGAAGTGTTGGTGGAAGGAGCAAGGCCTAGGGCTTGGAGCATTGAAGTCATGTGACTAGTCAATCAGTAAGGCATGTCATGTGACCACAGTCATGTGATCAGAAGACATCCACGTCATATAAACCTGCAAAAAATGCACACATATACATAAGTAAATTTTATATAAACCCAGAACTAATATTTTTCCTTTTGCCCCTCTACCTGCAGACTGTCTAGCTTCTCCATTTGGACTTTGGCCCATTTATTCTTCCATGTTGTGTAAGATGTCAGCATTTGTTCAAGGGTAGGTCACACAGCTGTTACACTGTTAATGCAGGTATGAAAATATTGTTAATATTCATAACTGCTTTACTAAACAAATGTATATTTCTGGATGTTTTCAAAACAGACACCATGTTTTAATATAATTGTTTTACTAACACTCGCTGCTTGCCTATGTCACCACCCACATGACAGTATCATACATTTTCACTGTTAATGTAAATACGGGCAATGTCATATGTTTTATAACTTTTAGCAAAAACTATTTCATAACAGCAGCCCTGTACATCCCACAGTGATGTTTTGCCTGTGGACATGTATAATATCATGTTGGCATGCAGATGTTACTTTGTTCCCTGGTGCTCAACTTTAGCATTCATAATATAGTCAAATATTGCTAACATTAATAACCTGTACCTCAGACAAACAAGTATGTCTCTGGTTGTATTTTATCTTATCCAGCTTCCTTACTGACATTTTTTTGCCTAACCCCCGCCACTTGCATAGGTTCCCACATTTCAGTATTACACCCCTTTTTATTATTATTAATGTAAATGTTTAAATATTTCATATTTTCATAACTTTTGTAAACACTCTTTAATAGTTTATCTCCTGTATATTCTACAGTGATAGTCTTGCTCTGCATGCCTATTAAATCATGTCACCTTGGAGGTGTTATCTCACTCCCGAATGCATGACCTAGTTCATGAGATATTCACCTCATTATTAGAATATCATTACTATTACTAATTTGTTGTACATTAAACAGTTATCATCTGTTGATATGTTCATGTTACACCTTCTTTTTAGTGTCATATTTTGTCTTGTACCCACTGTAGGCAGAGTACTCCAACATGACACTGTTGCAGTTTGTTTTACATTGTTAGTAAAAATATGGGAAATATTCATAAGTTCTTTAGAACGTGCTAGGCTATTAATCTGTGAGGATCTTAAGAAGCCTAGTCTTACACTCCCAAGGTAATTTTTAGCCCCTATATTTTGCATAAGAATAACCTAAAGACAGGCCGGACAAGAATATGTTGAAACATTTACGATTCCCCTATCCATGAGGGAAAGAAGTGCTAAACTAGTGATGAATTTGTGCTTGCCTAGCTATTCACCCAAAATATGTTTGAATAGAGTAAGAAAAGTGTTTTACTTTCTGTGGAGTGGAAGACAGTTCCATAGAAGTAGTAGTCTCTGTGATACATACCTGTCCCTCCAAATGTTCTATTTATTTTACAAAAGAAATTGAGATCCCTTGAGCATGTATTTATGATACCATTGGACTTGCAAATGTGTCATACATCTAACAGAATAGGGTCTGTTGAGGCTGTATACATGAGGCACAGATCACCTCTGTATGATACTGAGAAAAGGGATAAGGCTTTGAGATGGTTTGCATTTTTTTTTTGTTTAGATTTAGGTTCTTTATTTTTTTAGTGAGAAAGTATTGTGGTCATACCAGTTGCGACAAGTGCTTGGACAGGTAAATATTAAAAGGGGTATTATACTCAAATATTAGCCTAATCAGTGGTGAGTACAATTGAACTATTGCATCCCTGGATCTAGACGCAATCCCTTTAGATATAAGGTGTTTAATAAAAAAAAAAAAACTTCCTTACAACAGTGGATATGTATTGATCAAAGGACAGTTCATTGCTGGCATAGGTTCCCAGATCCCTGATGATGGGATCAGTTTTCAGGGTGTGTTATCAATGTGACTGTTACAAGGGAATCATGCTTGCTGAAGGATATGGTTATACACTTCTTGGCATATAGGTTTAGTCCATGGGTTTGACATCAGCTATTTGTTTGGTATAGGCCCTCTTATGATGGCATCAAGTTTGCAGTCACTTGCAGATTTGGTTAACCATAAACCTATAGTACTAGCTTTGAGCTCCAAGAACTAAATACCAAAGAGGAATGACCCATGGACTGAATCCTGGTGTATACTGCTATTGATATGTCCTTTGGAGGAAGTAAAGCTAATTTCCTGGATTCTGTTTGTAAGCCATGTTTCTATCCAATGAGTTAGACAGGGACTGAAATTTAGCTGGGAGGCTTATCTAAGATACCTGAGTGTGAATTGGTGTTGAGCATTTTTGTGAGATCTATATATGTGGTCTGCACTGTTTTACCCTTGTTCATTGCTTCAGCAACTTTTTTCTAAGAAGTTGATCAGCTTAGGTAGGCTGAACTTGCCATTGACGAATTCAAGCTGTGTTGGATTGAGAGACTGTAGGTTACCTATATCATTATTTATTAATTAATAATGATGCTTTCTATAGCACTACAGATGAGGATGGTGAAACTTATGGGTATATAATTACTCAAGTCTGTTGAAGCCCCACCTTTATGCAAGGGAATGACTGCAGCTGTCTTCCATTCATCTGGCACAAAGCCTGCTTTGAGGCTGGTATTGAATGGCTTCTGTAGTGATCCATAAAAAACTTCTCCAAAGCCAACTTTATGCTTCTCAAGTCAGAAGTAACAAACTTCATGACACCCATGCAGATGGGAACTGGAAGTTCAACTGCTGAATCCTACACTAAGGTGCTGTACAGGCACATTCACTCATGCATGGACTGAGCCATCCCAAATAGAACCAAGACGCTGTCCTCTAAAAAAAGGAAGCCAATCTGGTGGTCCCCTGCCATAAACAAGCTGTACAACAGAAGGAAGAAACTGTTGCAGAAAAGAGGAAGAACCCAGGATTCAAAAAACTCCCTCACCAGCCTTAGTAGAAAGCTGAGATCCCTCATAAAATCTTCCAAAGCTAGTTATGAAAACAAAACTAAGAATTCCAAAGACAACCACAAGGCATGCTATAGCTATGTCAAGAATCTAAATGGCAGTACTCAGATCTGCTCTGAGCTACAGCAGAATGGCACTAGATATACTGACCTCAAGGATATTGCCAATATCCTGGCAGATAGATTCAGTGCCAAATTCACCCTCCCTCACCCCCTAAAGGGCACATCTCAATACCAAAAGAATGCCAAATTCTGGTAATCACGGCCACTAAGGTAAAAAGTGCACTCTCCGAAGCCAAGAATGCAGTATCCATGGGACCAGACGACATCCCAGGCTGTGTATTGCATGAACTACAAAATGAACTGGCACCTCTCCTATGTGTCATGTTTAATGTTTAGCCTCACCTCAGGCTTCGTGCCCACAGAGTGGTGCACAGCTACAGTCATCCAACTCCACAAGGGGGAATCCAATTTGGATCCTGGGAACTACCATCCCATCAGTCTGATGAGCCTGATCTGCAAGGCCATGGAACGTATTATCATGGAACTTATAAACAAAGACATTTCAGCCTCCTGAACCTGATTGACTTCTTCGAATCAGCTTCCAGAGCTGTGGACGAGAGTAAGTTGGTTCACACAGTCTACTTGGACCTCGCCAAAGCTTTTGACACTATCCTCCACTCTGGAATCATAGATAAACTTACTAAGCTGGGCATTAATCCCTATGTCACTCAATGGGTTGCAAACTGGCTTACTGACAGAACACACGCTGTAAAAGTAGCAGATTCCAAATCCAGCTCCAGACAAGTGACAAGTGGTGTACTGCAGGGTTCTGTCCTGGGACCACTCTTGTTTGACATCTACTTCTCTGAAGTACAGGCCAACACTAAAGGACACTGGCTTACAAAGTTTGTAGATGACTCCAAGCTGGGAGCCATTATTGAATCCCCAATGATGTGAATATACTGCAAAAGGGCCTTACCGAAACAGATGCCTGGTACCAGAGCAATGGGCTCAAGCTAAATGCCAAAAAATGTATAGTTGTCCCCTTTGGGAAAAACCACGTACCTGTGAACTACCACATAGGTGGCAGTACACTAAACAGTGAAAGTGTGAAAGTGTGATAAGGGACCTAGGGACACAGGTGGACAGTGGTCTCACCTTTGATAACCACATAGCCACAACAGTTAGAACATCCTTCTACATGGCACACCTCATCACTAAGGGCTTTTCATCCAGAAAAAAGGAGGTCATTGTTCCTCTGTACTCATCCCTCATTAGACCCATTATAGAATACAATGCCCCATTTGGTATGTACCTCACAAGACATCTGCAACAACTAGAAAGGCCGCAGAAATACCTCACAAAAAGAATCACAGGCCTAAAGCAGCTATACTCTGTCATATATCGCCTACTCAGAGGCGATCTCTGCCTAACATACAAGGCCATGTCAAACCCAGAGTTGTTGGACATGCTACACTTAAAGAAATCCCAATCCTTCCATGCCACATGCTCCAGGGAGCTTAACCTTGTCATCATGATGAATAGAACATGCTGGAGGGATAGGTTCCTGACCCAGAGACTCCCCATACTCTAGAATAGGCTGCCCATACATGTCAGGCAGAGTGCCTCAATGGCCCTCTTCAAGAGGAACCTTGATGATTGGATGGGAGATAGGAAATTCACCCCAGGGATCACATCAGTAGCCCTGCTAGACAGGGGTTCAAGAAAGTAAATATCTGTGGGAAGCAATAGCCAGGGAATCATCATGGCTAGGCTTTTATAGGCCCTAGGGCTGATAGCCTAATACCTACATATGAACTTATGAACAAGTCATGTTTCAGGATGAATAGTGGGCAGACTGGTATGTTACCTGGCCCCACAGATGTAGTGTTCTTGGATTTATATATCACCTTGGTCTCAGGAGATTTGATGAGGATGTAGGTGTGGGTATGTGATCTGAGAATAGAGGAGATTAGTGGATAAGGTTTGTCTTATAGGTTCATAGGTAGGTACTAGGCTATCGGCCCAAGGGCCTACATAAGCCTAGCCAACAAGATTCCCTGGCTTACGCCACCCAAGAAAGTTATTTTCCTGTGCCACTGTCGAGCAGAGACACAGAAGTGATCCTCGGGGTGTATTTCCTATTTCCCATCCACTCATCAAGATTTGTCTTGAAGAGTGCTAATGAAGAACTTTGCTTGACATAGATGGGTAGCCTGTTCCAGAGTATGGGAAGTCTCTGGGACAGGAATCTATCCCTCCAGCATGTCCTGTTTATTGTGGTGACAAGGTTTAGGTCCCTAGAGCATGTAGCTTGGAGGGATTGGGATTTCTTTAGTTGTAGCATGTCCAACAGCTCTGGGTTTGACATAGCTTTATATGTTAGGCAGAGATCACCTCGGAGTAGGCGATATGCTATGGAGTAAAGCTTGAGTTTTTTGAGGCGGTCAGAGTAGGGCATTTGTTTGAGGCCAGTAATCCTCTTTGTGAGGTACTTCTGTGGCCTTTCCAGCTGCTGCAGATGTCTTGTGAGGTACATTCCAAAAGGGGCGTTGTACTCTATAATGGGTCTAATGAGTGTCAAGTAGAGGGGAACAATTACCTGTTTTTTCCTGGATGAGAACCCTTTTATGATGAGGTGTGCCACGTAGAAGGACTTCCTGACTACTGTGGTGATGTGATTATCAAAGGAGAGACTACTGTCCACCTGGGTCCCAAGGTCTCTTATCACACATTCAGTGTTAAGTAGATTGCTGCCTATGTGGTAGTTCATGGGTACAGAGTTTTTACCAAAGGGGATGACACTGCACTTTTTGGCATTGAGCTTGAAGCCATGGCTCTGACACCAGTCATCTGTCTCAGCGAGGCCCTTCTGTAGGATGTCTACATCATTTGGGGATTTGACTATGGCTCCTAGTTTGCAGTCATCTGCGAACTTCATTAGCTACAGGCCTTCTGTGTTAGCCTGTACTTCAGAGAAGTAGATACCAAACAGGAGAGGTTTCTGGATGGAACTCTGTGGTACTCCACTTGTCACTGCTTTGAGGTCAGATTTGGAGTCTGCAACTTTTACAGTGTGAGTTCTGTCAGTGAGCCAGTTGGCAACCCATCTTTTGACACAAGGATTTATACCAAGTTTAGTCAGTTTAGCTATAATTCCAGAATGGGGGATGGTGTTGAAAGCCTTGGCGAGGTCAAGATAGGCTGTGTGAACCACCTTACCCTCATCTACGGCTTTGGTGACTGCCTCAAATAAGTCGATTGGGTTCAGGAGGCATGATCTGCCTTTCACAAACCCGAACTGGGTGGGATCCAGAGTTTGGAGGTTACCAATGTCTTTGTTTATGAGTTCCATGATGATACGTTCCATGGCATTGCAGACCAGGCTCGTCAGGCTAATAGGTTGATAGTTTCTGGGATCAGTGGTGGCTCCGCCTTTGTGGAGTGTGATAACTGTTGCTGTGCTCCATTCAGTGGGCACAAAGCCTGATGCGAGGCTATTATTGAACATGGTGCTTAAGTGGGGAGCCAGTTCGTTATGAAGTTAGTGTAAAATGCAGCCTGGGATGTTGTCCAGTCCCATGGATGCTGTGTTTTTGGCTTTAGAGAGTGCACCTTTTACCTGCGTAGTTGTGATTACAGGGATTCTGCATTCTTCCTGTATAGATATGGGCCCTTTAGGGGGTGAGGGGGGGTAAAGTTAGCACTGAACCTATCTGCCAGGACGTTGACAATATCAGTTGGTTCTGTAATTTTCATGTGTTTGTGCTGTAACTCAGAGCAGATCTGGGTGTTGCCATCGAGATTCTTGACATAGCTATAGAATGCTTTGTGGTTGTCCTTAGAATTAGTGGCGATTTTGTTTTCATAGCTAGCTTTGGAGGATCTTATAAGGGATCTCAGCTTCTTACTGAGACTGACCAGGAAGCTCCTCCACTCATGGGATTTTACTCTCTTTTGCAACAGTTTCTTCCTTCTGTTGTATAGTTTGTTTATGGCAGGGGACCACCAGATTGGCATCCTTTTTTTGGAGGATAGCATCTTGGTTCTGTTTGGGATAGCATGATCCATGCACTCATGTAAGTGCTTATAGAATGCATTTGTGTAGGATTCAGCAGTTGTAACTGTATTGCCCATCTGCATGGGTGTCATGAAGTTCACCACTTCTGTTTTAAGAAGCATGAAGTTGGCTTTGGAGAAATTTTTTACCGTGGTTTCCTTAATGGGGGGTGGGGGTGGGATGTGGATACCAAGGGTGATTAGCTTATGGTCAGATTGGACCAACAAGGAGTTGACTTCAGGTGTGGAACACCAGTCACTCATGTTGGTAATGACTAGGTCTAGGATATTGTTACCCTGGTGGGGGTGTGGATAAGTTGATCCAGGGCATTGGAGTTTATGAATTCCAGAAAGCATTGAGCTAAGGAGTTAGTACATGAGTAGTTTTCCCAGTTAATGGTGGGGTAGTTGAAATTGCCCAATATTAGGGTGTTTGATTGAACCCTAATATTTTCCAGTACATCAAGAAAAGAGGAGTGGGAATCCTGGGGCATGGTGGGGGATCTGTAGCAAGCTACAATTTGCATTGCAGTTTTGCCCAGAGTTAGTTGCACTTGGATAACCTCGGATGCATTATGCTGAGCAACTAGCATGGAGGTGTGGATATCCTTAATGAATAAGGACACACCTCCACCTTTGGTGTTTCGGTCCAGGTTACATGGCCGAAAAGTGTGGTATGAGTTATAGCCTGGTAGTGCAGGGGTGCTCTCTGGAGCCTTGAACCAGGTCTCAGTCACTGCACAGATATCGATGTTCTTCATTTTAAGGAGTGCCTCGAGTGAGTGCATTTTGAGATTTAGACTTCTAGCATTGAGTAGCATTACCCTCAGTTTTTGCTTGCCTGTTCCTGTTACAGTGGTGAATTTGTTATTTGAACCTTGCCTAAAAAAGGCACTATAGGGGCAGCAAAAGCCATAGCCAGTATCCGGAATCCCAGGGGAGACAGGTGCAGGCCATCTGTAGCAAAGCATCGCATGTCATCCCAAGCAGACAGATACTGGATTCCCTTAGAATGACACCAGAAGCTTAGCCAATTGATGAAGTCAATCATTTTGTCCTTGAACTGCAGAATCATTAGGGGTGAGGGCTAGGGTCATACCTGCCTGGGTTACAAGATCAGAGAGCTCTTCCATGTCTCTTTTCATGTAGTCCAAGGAGGTGCATCTCAGGTCATTTACACCAACAGTCATATTTGTACTTGTTGTGGAGTGACCTGAGTGCGTGGGTTATGTGGCGGATCCTGGCACCCGACAGGCAGCTGGCAGTAACCTTCTTCTTGTTTAGCCTGGTGAGTGGGACATCAGTATGCCTGACTATAGAGTCACCTATGACTAGTGTGTTGGGTACATTGTTTTGCCTTATTGGTTGTGGTTGAGTGGCACACTGAGTTTGTGGGCTCTGTGTCATTTGGGTTGTGTTGGGGGATGGAGGTCTCTGTTGCTTAGACAGATTATTATTGAGAGCCTCTGTGAATGCTTTTGTGTTACTGTGTGTGGATTTTGGTGGTGTAGATTTAGTGAGACTATGTGATGAGTGTAGTGTGGTGCAAATGTTTACCTTCTCCTCATGACTGTCAAGTTCAGTCTTGGTTGGAGAGAGCTTTACCTCCAGTTTGGCTAGATAAGTACATCTCTCACAGATTGTCGTGTTCGGTGGTAGGAGGAGAGGGTTGTCTGTGTACATGAGATAATTTCTACATTCCCTCAAGATGCCCAGATTCATCAGATAGACAGGAGAGAACACTGGGAGCTGACCCTTGGACATGCCTGAATAAAAAAATATTTTCCTCTAGATAAGTGAGGAAAGTGAGTACAAGAGCTGTTTTTCAATAAGCAAGTGAGAAAAGTAAGTACAAAAACTGTTTTCCTCTAGGTAATGAGGAAGATTGAGTGCTATAGTAATTAGTAGCTTATTTAGTGCTTACAAGTTCTGAACAAGTGCTGAGCATGAATAAGCAAATTTAAGTGCTAAAACTAAGAATCTGTATCCGCACTAGATGAGTTACAGGCCAGAAACAATTGCAAATGCAGGCTTTCAAATCAGAAAGTTGAGAGAGATGGAAGAGATTGCCCAAACGGCCAATAACTACAATTTCTGGGCCAGAACCACTCCTTATGTGGTAGACAGGTTACCTAGTGCGTACCACTCCCACTGATAAGCTAGAAGCTTCCCTCCAACACAGAAAGGCTTGGAGGGCTCAGAAGCTTACAAACAGTCCTGGATACAGCAAATCTGCATCTGGAACACTAGTTACAGGAAAGGTGGGAAACAGGCTTACAGTTTTTTTTTTTTACAGAAAAGTAGCAAAAACAGTAGTAAAATCAATTCACATTCAGTGCAAGCTAGCACACTTGAGTATGTAACAATATTAGACCGAACACAGTTTAAAGAGTTTATTAGGTAGAATGTGGTAAAGAGGTGGGACTGGGGGAGTGTCCCAGATCAAATCTACAGTGAGGCGGGCAACTGCAAAAGCCACCAAATTTAAACTACAAACCAAAAATAAGGAGGGTGGGTGGGACAAAACAGTTTCAACAGAGATCTAAGCAACAACTAACAGTACAAACTCTAAAACCAAAAAATATACTCAGCTCTGTATATTTGCAGATCAGTCTCTCAGAACAGGGAAACAACAGTTTCAACAGAGATCTAAGCAACAATTAACAAACTCTATAACCAAAAAAATATACACAGCTCTGTATATTTGCAGATAGTCTGGAAGGCAGTCTCTCGGAACACAGGTTCCAGCAATTATAGTAGATAATATTATAGATAATCTTATAGTAGATTGTCTATGTCCTTTGGGTCTGAATATGTGATGTTAGCTCTGCACAGTGCTGGGCATTGTTTCTGAGATTTGTAACATAATTAAAGAAGGCTTTGTAATTATCCTTTGACTGGGTAGTTATTTTTATCTCATTTTTGGCTATGGCTGATTTGATCAGGGCCTAGAGTTCCCTGTTTATTTTTTCATGAGCTGTCTTGACATGTTGAGAATAAAATTTTTTTGCATACAAGGAGTTATTTTTTATTTTTATTATAGAGCCTGTTTACATTTGGATTCCACCATAGGGAGTTTCTTTTTGAATTTCAGATTGTATTTATTTCTGAGGGAAACAGATGTGTCAATGCAGCTATTTTCATGTGCATAGAATACGGCAGTGGAGAACTTCACAGTACCATAGTAGGGATCATCAAGATGGAAGGGGCTTTTAAATTTAGCCAGATCATCAGTCAGTTTTACTCAATAAGCTTTTGCATAGTCTATGAATACCAAGGTCCTGAAAGCTGCTTCAGTCTTATGGTGAATGTGATTGATATGTGGTCTGATTTGACCAGGGTAGAATTTACAATTAGTGGGAAGCAAAACTACTCCATACTGGTAAGGACTAATTCCAGGATTTTATTGTCCCTGGGGTGCAGACTTACTGGTCCAGGGAGTTTGAATTAATGTATCTAGAAATCTCTAGGGCTACATATTTTAGTATGTATACATCCCCCAGTTTATTGAGGCATACTTGAAGTCTACTTAGAGGATGAGTGTTTGGCTTAATACACAGGACTCCATATTAGTTGGGTAGTAGGTATGTGCCAAGGGGAGCGTAGAGGGGGTCTTATAGTTAGCTATAATATGATAATAGATTTTGTTAATAGTAATTTGGATGTGGAGGACGTCTGTGTTATTATCTTATCTAGAGTAGTAACAACCAAAACACACAGTGAAGCTTTAGTTCATACAAAGAACAGCAATAAAAATATGAACCCAGCAACGCAGCTTCAACAAAAAGGCTTGTTTAATCAGACAAAGTTTTCAGGTACAAAATCCCTTCTTCGGTGTATGTAAAACAGCAGTAACCCTCCCTCTTTATATATTAAAAATATACAGCCAAAACATTAATAGAGACTAATCAAGCAATTAAAAAGAAATGCTCTTAAAGAAACACTTATATATTAACTCACATACATAAAAATGCACGTTTTAAATATGTAACATTACACATATTACAGATACATTAGTACAGACATGTTTGTTTATTTTTAAGAATGGGTTTTAATGATATCATCTGGTTTAACCCAGGAGAAACATCAGCCCTCATTCTCCAAATCTGTTCATATTCCTTTATTTCCAACTTATTATTTATGTCACCCCCTCGTAGGTCCTTAAAAACTTGATCTATTGTAAGTGTTTCTTTAAGAGCATTTCTTTTTAATTGCTTGATTAGTCTCTATTAATGTTTTGGCTGTATATTTTTAATATATAAAGAGGGAGGGTTACTGCTGTTTTACATACACCGAAGAAGGGTTTTTGTACCTGAAAGCTTTGTCTGATTAAACAAGCCTTTTTGTTGAAGCTGCATTGCTGAGTTCATATTTTTGTTGTTATTATCTTATCTAACAAGTCTGGAGATGAAATGGTATTTTAAGAATATGCAGGCAATGTCACCTTTAGTGCCTTTGTCTAACATGGTGGGCCTAAACCTAGAATAGGCATTGAAACTCTGCACTAATGGAGTGCTTTCAATGGCCTTGACCCAGAAGTCTGTGATGATGCATACAACAATGTTCTCCTGGTTAAGGATCCTAGAGCCGAGCAGCAATACTTTGATGTTATCCAAATTCTGTTTAGTCATGTTGGAAGATTTAGAAGATTGACATTGCCTAAAAAAGGCACTATGGGTTGGACAAAGATTTAGCTAGTATACAAAGGTGCAGACCCACCTCACATATACCACACACACACACACACACACACACACACACACACACACACACACACACACACACACACACATAATCCCAGTCCATGTTAGGCAGAGCCCCTCACTGACTCTATTCAAGAGAAATCTCGACGAGTGGATGGGAGATCGTAGGTTTACCCTGGGGGTCATCTCTGTGTCACTACTAGACAGAGGCACAGTAAACTAAACCCTAAAAGGGCATAGTATTCTCATCCTAAGGGTTGGTGAAAGCCACACACACTCTGGCTAGGCTTATAAATGCCCTAGGGCAGATAGCCTAGTACAAACCTATGAACCTATGAACCTAATCCACAGAGTTTTCATGGAAGAGATACAGGGTTAGACTGACAAGCATTTCATGCCTCTGACCCTCACCAGCAATCCCAGTCCATTCTCATACCTAGGTTGCTATTGTTAGTCGAATGCCATGCCTTGCCTCTGCACCAACAGGTTGACCTCACTATTTTTCTTAATGTTTGTTTTTTACTTTTCACATTTGATTGGTTAATCTCAAATAAATATTGTTATTGCTTTTCATTATTTCATTATCTGCCTTCAGCTAAAATAAAATGCATTTAAATGTGTTGATTGACTGGGTCTAGTCACTCACCTTAAATTCTGCAATTTGTCAATGCAGAAAGCATATATTTATCATAATTTCTGACAGAATGTAGCAAATGCTTGTATGTATTTTTTTTTACTAGAATACACATATTTAACCTGAATCTCTGTTATATGCACACTGGCACTAGCATGATCCTGTCATAGTCCATACAGACGTTAATGACCTAAAATATACTTCCATGGACTATATGAAGAGAGACATTGTTGATCTCTCTGAATATCTGCCTCAGGCAGGTATGTGCCTTGTATTTTAGCAACATTCCACCTTCACCAAGGATGATGTCACAGTGTGGTGAAAAGATGATTTACTTCAATAATTGATTTAGTTTCTGGTAGATTTCCAGGTGGATTCAATATCTGACAGTATGGGAGGTCATGGCTTACAGACCACGTTACTTTGCAAAGGATGATCTGTACTTATCTCCGCAGACTTCCAAATATTGGCTAAAACTTTATCCACCCCCCCCTTGGAGCATTTTTAGGCAATGCCAAATTGACAAACCCACTGACATATCAAATAAAACCAAAAGAAACCTAAAAGTGTTCTGCTCAATGCTAGGAGCCTAAACAAGAAATTCCACACCCTGCAAGATCTCCTCACCTTGAAGAATACAGACATCTGTGCCATTACCATGACATGGTGTAAATTCACAGAAAGTGCTTCAGCAGTGCAAGGCTTTAGTGCCTTCCACACATTCAGACCATTGGTTGCACAGACAGGGACAAACGTTGGAGCAGTCTCAATCTGCATTAGGGACAAGCATAACTGTACCTTGGATAGCCCACATTCAAATCACCATTGACAAAGTCCTATACCATATCCTAGCAAGCTATAGATCAATCATCTATGTCCCTAGAATGTTATAGCTTGTACTTAGACCTACTGGAGATTCTCACCATTAAGCCAAATACCCTATTCATGGGAGACTGTAACTGCCCTTCTATTAACTGGGAAACGTACACTGCCTCATACTCACAGGTACAATTCCTGGACTTTATTAACATAAATACCCTTGACCAGATAGTGTGCACACCTAGCAGAGGTTCAAACATACTGGACCTGGTACTCACAAATATGGAAGAGACTGCAACAACCCCACCACCCCCTAGTGTCACATCCTCACTGGTCACAAAGCTGTATCCTTCAAAATAAAAATTAACTCAATAACCCCAGCAAACCCTGTAACAGTTAGGAACTATTACAAACCAAACTACACTCTATTAAGAGATAATTTGTTAAAAATTCAATGTCCCTCCCAACCTAGAGTTCACAACAACGTATGTGGAATTGTTTATAGAGACCCTGTACCACCATAAAAATGACTGTGTCGAGGCTGCTGTACCTACCAGAAGTAAGCCCTAAAAAGTAAAAACAAAATAATGGTGGAATCTAACCTTAATAGCTTATATAACAAAAGAAAAAAAAGTCAAAGCTAAACTCTGAAAGAGCAACTCTCATAATGATAGGAGCTTTCTAATTAAACTAAACAGGAAATGAAAAGGACTTAGTCCAACAAGGCCAGTTATGAGGTCAAGATAGCCTGACAGGCTAAAGACAATCACAAGGTCTTCTACAGCTATGTTTGAAACCTCAAAGGCAGCATACATCAGTGTGCTGAACTGGTGGTCAGTGGTGCCACCTTCACTGAGCAGTGGGACATAGCGAATTTGCTGGCTGACAAATTCAGCTCAAATTTCATCCCTCCACTCCCCCTCTGCTCATTCTATGAAGTACCTATTAGCACCTCCTCAACTATTAACAGAGAGCACATGCTGGAGGTGCTCACTAAGGCCAAAAAGACAATATATATCCAAGGATGCCTCCTAAATAGCTGGAAACATGACTTATCAGGACAGCTTGAGTCATTTTTCAACTAGAGTCTCAAAATAGACTTTGTACCATGAGAATGGAGGTCTGCAACTGTTATCCTAGTCACAAAGATGAACCATCAAGTGACCCCAGAAACTACAGCCTTTTCAGTTGGACTAGTCTAGTATGCAAAGCTATGGAAAGAATTATCATGGAAATGATCATCAAGGCTTAGGCAACCTTCAGACACAACTCAGTTTGGCTTTATCAAGGGAAGATCATGCCTATTAAACCTGATGAACTCTTTAAGAAGATCTCTAAGGCGTGCATACATATCACCTACCTGAACCTGGCTAAGGCACTTGATACAATATCACACTCGGGTATAGTTAACAGACTCATCAAACTGGGCATAACCCCCTATATAACTCACTGGATTGCCCGCTGGCTCACAGACAGGATCCAAGAAGTCAGGACTGGTGATGCCATGGTAGGCATATGAATGTTTTTCCCAGTACCATACACTCATGTATACTGGACCCAGAGCATCTGTCTATGTACAGATACAAATGTAGTTGTGTCCATTCATATTGCTAGCCCTACATAAGCTGAATTCCTGTACATGAGTATACATCTTCAACATACCTGTCAACATCTTAGCATAAGAAATCTGGACAAACCCTAAGACAATTGGGGGATAAAGACCCAAAAATAGGGAATGATTTTACATATCACTTTTATAAACTTAGAAAGTTTCTTGAATAACAAGATTTGTGTTAGCATGCATTTTCTGAAGGATAGGAGTCTGAAACACAAATATAAGTCATTATTTAATGACTTTAAGTCATTAGTGATTTTCTAGAAAACAAAAATTTTTTTCAGGAACAGATCAAAAACATGAGAAAAGAAATCTGGGCATTCTGCAAAAATCTGTAAAGTTGAGAGGTATGATTTTAGGCAGACAAAGATAGCTACCACACACTTGTGTATTACAGACAACACCTTCATTGCTATCTATAAGCCCAGAAAGTGCTGTTTTTTTTCTCCAAGCACTTATACCTAGACCTCCAAAATAGTTTTCAAGGTATGATCAAGTTAGCATACAAAATAGTGGTGCATTTCCTAACTTCATGGCTTCCTGCCCAGAGCTGGATCCAGCACTAGGCAAACTAGGCAGTTACCTAGGGCCTGTGTTGTCTTGGGTGACATCTATGAACATTAGGCCATGTACATTGCTTTCATCAAAGAGTGAAATTATTGTAAAAAACATCATTGAAAGGTAATAGTTGGCCAACAATAAGGAAGTACTGCACTGTATAAGGTAAACTAAACAAAACCTATTAAAAATTGCCCTTTTCCCCACTGTAGTGTGATATTGGAGTTGGTATACATAGTTAGGGGTGTGTGGGGGGCACAACCCCCCCACCTTCAAGGGTTGCTTCCTAGTTGTTGGCCAGCTATTACCTTTCAATGATTTTTTTACGATGACTTCACTCTTCGATGAAAGTGACATTCGGGGATTACTGTTTGTGGAATAGCCGATCTATGAAGTTTTTCTTTGATGTGTGAACATAGACCCGAGCTGATTCAGTAGTCATTGATCTGGGAACAAATGTAGACAGTAATATGGCCTGTAGCCAAGGTAATAAGAAAATCATTCTATGTCCCCCAACTTATAACTAAAGGCATAACATCCAGGTCCAAGGAAATCATAGTGACACTTTATTCAGCCCTTATCAGACCCATCATTGAGTATAATGCCCTTCAGCATGTACCTGACCAAACATATACAACAGTTGGAATGCATGCAAAGGTTTCCTACCAGGGGAATCAAGGGTATAAGCACATTATCTTGTAAAGATTGCCTTAAAGAACTGTCTCTGTACTCTTGTCTCCTACAGGTTACTGAGAGGTGATCTATGCTTGCATACAAAGTATGCTCGCATCAAGCTCTAATGGACCTTTTGCACATCTGTAAAATAAATAGCATCAGAGCCACTGGATCCAAGGATTTCAATTTTGCTTGAGACATCAGTAAAACATGTTTGCAAGACAGATATGTATCTCAGAGGATCCCCATGCTCTGGAACAGGCTGTCCATCTATATGAAGCAGAGTCCAACCTTAACCCTATTTAAGCATAACCTTGATGGGAAATCAAAAATTCACCCCGAGTCTGGCAATCAAGTCACTGATAGACAGAGGCAGACAGTAATGCCCAAACTAACATACCACCTCCTCCCCAACATAGCCTCTAGAAATTTCCTATCTAACATACCCCTTCTAATAAATGCTCAGGATACATAGAAACACAATTGGGTTGGATTGCATGGCTAAGCTTATAAAGGTCCTGGTGGTCGTTAGCCTAGTATATAACTATGTGGCTATGACCATTAATGTATAAGCCACATTTCACGTATAACAAGGGTATGAAAATCTAGAAAAGCAGACATTATATTTTGTATACATGTTTCTTTTCGAAACTGTAAAATCTAGAGAGCTGAACATTGAAAGTTCAATTTTTTCATGGTTTCGCATAAGATAGCACAGAGAGAATGGAAGCTTGTTAGAACAGGGCATCCTGGACAGCTTTCAGTGAGCATATAAATAAAATATTTTGTGAATAAACCAATTTAAACTAGATATTATTACTGACGTTTTCCATTTCTTGTTATCTTTTTCTCTGAGCACATATTAAAGAGAGTGAACACCTCAGGTTGAAGTTTCTTAACATGAACAAACTTAAAATCTCTTTAGAGATGATTTTGGAGTTGATTACTCTTAAGTATGAGGGTTTATGCTGTGAATTTCTGTTTTGTAAGTTGTGAGTATTGAATAAAGAGAACTTTGTTATCTTTTAAATCTCTGTTCAGTTATTGTGGTAAACCAAGCAACTTTCTCTCTTAAATAAAATCAAGCATTTCAGGCATGAAGTCAGTCTGGATACTGAATATAATACCTCTGACAACAAATCCTTTCCAAGCCCAATCCAGACTAATCAAGGATCATTCAACTGCCAAAGTATCAATAGCATCTACACTACCTCTTCTCTCTTCCAAATCCTCCCACACCTTTCTACTTCAAAAAAATCTAAAATAAAGAAATCAGTGGTCTGTGTGAAAATATACCCAAATACTACCCCCCCCCCACCATACTGAGACCACATTTTTCTCTGGTTTATCTACTACAGCAGGGAATTTCTAAGCCAATCTCTTCATCACATCTTTAACCTTTGCCTGACATAGAATATAATGCTAAACATCCAGAAAACAGCACTCATTACTCCCCAGCCCAAAACAGTCTAACCCTCAAAACTCTGCAGAGTTTCTTACCATTTCTATCCTACCCACTCATGGCAAGGTGATAGAAAAAAAACTTATATTCAGCTGTCAAGCTACATTTAGCAGTACCATCTTCTTACCCTAAACAGCATGGATTTTGGACTGGTTAGTACAATGACTGCTCTTTACCTAACTAACAACATTCTCTACAACACGGATAAAGGTAATTTGACAGGTGCAATATGCACTGACCTCATAAAAGCCTTTGACCTAATAAACAACCAAATCCTTCTTCACTCTGGTCAAAAATTTGGCATTAGTAGTACTTTCCATCAACTGGTTTCAAGACTTCTTGTCAAATAGATTCTTCAAAGTTAAAAAAGGCTCTTCCTTCTCTTAACCTACACCTCTTTCAATAGGAGTACCGCAATGTTCTATCCTAGCTTCTCTTCACTTTTTTTTTCATCAATTAACATTCTCATGGCTTCCCTACTGTACAACTCAACTTCCACTCTGTTGTCATGGTAATATTTAGGTCTAGCCACAGTCACTCTACAATTGAAACACAACTAGAAAAATACATTAAATCCTTCAATTGCTAGCTCATTAATTACAAATATTTAACCCCATGAAAAACAGAAAGCATGCTTTTTGGCACCATCCAAATACTTAAAGAAATCCACAAATTAACTCATTATCGGTACCCTTTGTGGCCCACTTGTAGGAACAGCCAACTCCTTCAAATACCTCAGATTGTGATCAGACCGGTCACTAATATTATATAGCCATTTTGAGCAATTAATAGCAAAAGTTAAGTGACATCTCTTCTGGGATAAAGAAAATCCCCCTACCTATCCAACCCAGCCAGGGAGCTCTAGGCAAAGGAGTCCTTCAAGTATGCACAACCCATAATAGCCACAGCCTCTAAGAAAAACTCCTCCCTACTACAGACTATCAAAAACAAAATCTGTTGCTTCAGCACTAGATCATCCCCTCATGAGCACCACTCCCTCAACCTCAATAAAGCCAAGTGGCTTCCAGTGCAGAGCCGAGTAGATGCACTACTAGGCTCTCATCTCCAAACTGCTGCAACCTAATTCATTCCCACCACTTGTTGCCTAACATTATACAAAACACAAACTCTATAACCTCAGATGCTTCTCCAAAACAGAGCCCCCCCCCCCAAATCCAACTACCACAAACCAGGCTACAATGCACCAATGACTCTTTCTACATCCTTGCTCATAAACTATGGGAACTATTTCCCCTTTTAGTGGAACTACAACTACCCTTCCACACATTCAGAGATGAACTTAAAAAAATCAACACACCAAATCAACCTGTTCTTGCCACAAAGCAGATCAATTCTCCTAATGTTCTCTCAACTTTAGCCTTACTTTGTTTCAGCTACTAATACCTCTTAATTCAAGCTCCCCTGCCCTAATTCTAATTACCACGCAGCATTTCACCATTATGTAAACTTACATTATAATCATGCAAAATATACATTTCTCAAATAATTGTTGCTATATCTATCAACTGTTGCACCAAATGTTTTTGTTATATATTGTACTGTTCTGTTTTTGAATTGTACAGCTTTCTGCTTCAATATTCCACTTTGTTTCCCTTCATTGTGAATTATTTTACCTGAGCAATACCCGCAAATGGTCAGCTGTGATCAATGTACTACCTCAATAAAGAAGTATAAAATAAAATAAATTATTACATATTTACAGTATATATGAATTATAATTATTGTTGTAGTTTGACCCCCTCATCTGTTACAATTATGATTTTTCAGGACAACTGATTACACTTGGCAGAGGGTACATATCAATGACTTACCTGTACTTTAAAGGAGGGTATTCATGAGCATCTACAATTCTTTCTCATTTGAATGAAACCCAACATTAAATAAGTTACTAAATTTTGCAGTTGACAGTTCCAGACCAAGTGCCCCTTTCTGCACTTAATGTATATAGTTTTGCAGTACAAGCAATATATTTTATTTTTATTAAACTGCAAAACATATCTATGCTTATAGTGTTTCAAATTTCTAGGTGTATTCGTTTTTCTATGAGGTAAGCATATTATTTTCTGTAATTGGTAATAAAGAAAGGTTTGCTAAATAAATGAATGATATTTTTTTTTCCTGTTTCAGGTTAATCTCTGTGCCATCCTGATTGTAGCTGAAAAAACAAATGAAACTGAAAGTGTTAAAACAGAAGAAGTTGACCTCTTGCCACCTTTTCTCTGAGTGGAATGCATCTGTGCAATTTCCCCAGATGTGCTTATTTTTTTTTCAGCTATCGAAACATTCATGAGAAAAGTGAGATGACGGTTGTCTTAAAGGTGTTTGATGTTATTTAACAGAATTCTGTGACCAGATTACAAAAGACTTGCTCTATGCAAGTGACTTATTCTAGTATAAGCCTGCCCTGATTCGAAAGACTTCTAGTTCTAGGAGAAAAATGACTTACTTTGGTGTAAGGCCTATCTATAAAGCAGGCTTACATTGGGAGCCAGATTCCAAAAGACTTGTTCTCAGCATATATTACTTACTTCGGGGTAAGGCCTGTCTATAAACCAAGCTTACACTATAGGCTAGATTCCAAAATACTTGCTCTTGTTGTAAGTGACGTAGTCCAGTATATAGATATATATCTTTGGTACCTTGTTCCATGTCAATATCTTCTTGAAGCTCAGTTTCCAAATTGCATCCCATACAACCCATTTTGTTACCTTGGCATTCTGTTTTGATCTCTAATAATTCTAGTTCAATAATTCTTTGTAATATTTTTTCACCTTATTGATGGGTTTTCTTTGGTTTTCCATTTTCAAGTTACAACAGCACTTTCACTTTTTAGTACATGCTATGTTACACAAACTCAACAAAAGCATTACTCCTAAGTATGTGGGTTTATGCTGTGAATTTCTGTTTTATAAGTTGTGAGTATTGAATAAAGAGAACGTTGTTATCTTTTAAATCTCTGTTCAGTTATTGGGGTAAACCAAACAACTTTCTCTCTTAAAT
The DNA here is from genome assembly GCF_019279795.1 of Protopterus annectens. Taxonomy (NCBI): domain Eukaryota; kingdom Metazoa; phylum Chordata; order Ceratodontiformes; family Protopteridae; genus Protopterus; species Protopterus annectens. Next base: position 1,437,016,005 of record NC_056741.1, read on the forward strand.
AAACTTTCTTCCAAATATAATACTAAGCCTATTATTTGACTCCTTCTTTCATCCCAGAATATATGCTCCCAAGAACCTCTTTCTGGGGCATCACACCTCATATATATGTTCATGGTCTGCAGAAAAAAATTCAAGTCTTGCAGGACTATAGAAGTATTTGTGTAAACATTTCCATGCAAATATCCTAAATTTTCTTGATTTAGTTGCATATTTCTCTCCACTGTTCATCTGTAATATCTTTATTTAATTTTCACTTCATTTTTGCATTTGTACTCTGTCTTCTGATATCTAATGTTGTCTTATATGTTATACTTATAGCTTTGGTTATAAAATCTATTATTTGTGGTTTAAAAACATTACTTTCCAACCTCTGAATATCTTCTTTGAACTCTAATATTAGATCCATATATGCAAGTTGATCTAATAACCGAAAAACGTGTCTTCATTCCATTTTATTACTTTATTTCTTGTTATCATCTGCTTGCAAAATGTTGGTTCTTTCTCACTTCTCCACATGTTCATGACATTCTCTTGTGTGTTTTTCTTACTGCTATGAATATAGTATAATCTGTTGGTGTAATACTATTTTTATTTAATATTTCTATGTCTCTAAGGCTGTACACGATGTTCTTTATATTCATTTACTAGAGCTGCCCAAATGCCTACATGACCCCATTATTTGGGTATATAGTCTGTATACTGAGTCAAATACATTACTCGATGTTGTTTGGCCTTATAGTATGCCTCCAAATCTACAAGCCCCAACCCACTCTTTTCCTTAGTCAGTATTCATCTTTCCCATTGCATTCATTCCCTCCAAAAGGAAATCCTTAATTTCCTTCTTTCATTTTCTTCCATATTGGGTCTCTTGGTTGATACGTATATGCCTGACCTTCACAAAGAGCCAGTGGGACCGCATTTATCTTAATCATGTGTATTTTAATATCAATGCCCATAAATAGTAGCTTCTGCAGTCTTATCCTAGTTATAATATATATTGTGCAATTTTTTTCCTCCATTTCCTTAGCTGATTGCTCAACATCTCATTTCAACCAAATCCCTAAGTATCTCATCCTGTCATGACCTCACAAAAAAGGAGGACTCTGTACTGTGTCATGTAGTGGGGTATAGCTCATTACGACAGTCTTTGTTTTTACTTCATTTACTTTATATCTTATTTATATATTCAAATATTTCAATTTATGAACAATAATTTTATATCATGTTCTGGACCGACAATATATAATATATACTGTCTGCACAAAGGGCTATATTTTCATTAGTATAACTCTGTTTGTATTCATTTACGTAAAACAAAGAGTAATAGTGAAAATGGACAACTCTGTCAAGTTCCTTTTGAAAGGCTGAACAGTTTAGGTAGAACTTCATCCTAGCTCTGTAATTATCAACTATCAATGCTTTCCATGTTTATGGAAGCTAAAATGTCTTAAGGGAATTCTTCATAAATTCCCAACTCAGTCTGTCAAATTATTTTTTTCGGCATTCAAACCTATTAACATTAATATATTATTACTGTCCAAAGTAGAATAATAAAGGTTTATTAATTTGTCAAATGTTTGCCTAACTTCTGTAAATCCGCACGGCACCAGCTCTGTTATTCTCTGCCTATTTTTGCCATTCTTTTTGCAGAAATTAGCATAAACACTTTATAATCATGATTCCGAACTGATGTAGGTCTGCATGACCTGGGATCAGGGATGTCTTTCCACTCCTTTGATATAACCCCTACTACTGCTTCTTTCTTTCTTTTAACTCCTTTGATATATACGATGATCTCTAGTGCTTCTTTTCAAGTTAAAGGAATATGCATGTCCAGAAAAATATTGTTAAAATACCTCTCAACTGTGCAGATTTTTGCAGAATGTCCAGATTTTTGCCTCATATTTTTGGTGTGTTTCTCCTAAAATCTGTACCTTTCTGGCAAATAGCTGAGGATCAACATCATTAAATAATGACAAACATTTGAGTTTAAGACTCCACATCCTTCAGGAAAATCATGCTAATGCAAAACCTATTATTCTATCAACTTTCCAAGTTTGTAAGAGCAATATTTAAAATCTGTCCCTATTTGTACCCCCATCATTTTAGGCTTTGTCCAGATTTTTTGCTCTAAGAGGTTGAGAGGTCTCTATGCAGAGTTTTATTATCTCCTGCTCCTTATTTTTCCATACTTCCATTGGAATTCCATCACTATCAAGGTTTTCCCTTCATTTTGGTTTCTTGTAACTTCTTTAATTTCATTTTTGTTATCAATACTCCTTCTCCTACTTCCTTTAACCAAGAAGGTTGTGATTATCTGAAATGCTATCATTTCCTGTGTGTTGCTGTCAGTCTCAAGACCTTGTTTATATAGAGAACTGTATTTCATTCATAATTTTCATGGACCCACGTCTACCCTGCCATTCTTTTAATATACACATAAACCTTAATGTCTATAACCTTTAAGATTATTCTCTTGCTCCACAAAATAGAAATAATTATCTCCTTTAGATAACATGTTTTCATTTTAATCAGTACTGGTCTTTGCTGCTTTCTTAGTCTCACATATTTACTCTCTGTGCCCTCTATATTTTAATATGAATAGAAAACCCAGTCCATGGGCTGAAGCATTTGTCTTATAAAATCTGTACTATCTTTCCCTTCAGTCTGATGTGCTACTTCTGTAAACCTCAAGTTGTCTCTGCATGACCTATCCCCAATTTCAACAATTTTTGTGTGCCATTTGTTCATATTTTGTTTGCTGTTCCACTATTTTCTTTCACATCTTTTTCAGCAGTTTGAATATGCGCTGTTTCCTCTGAGTGCCAAGCCTTGACGTGGTCTGCACAGGACATATTACTTAGGGTATGTATTCTTTTAGTGAGGAACCTCTGTGGAGTTCCAATTGTTGGATATGTTTGGTTAGGTACACAGGTGTGTCCATTCACATTGTTGGGATGCAACAGAGCTTGCTCCTATCACAAAACTGCCTTTTTACATCTTCTGTTTCCTGCACAATTCTATTTGTCTATGTATATTTCAACAGGGACACACCTGTCTTGAAAATCTCAAAATATATTTGGCAAGTCTTTCTGTCTGGGGTGACTGAAGAGTTTTCTTCATCTCCTGCTTTCCCTAGCTCTTCTCCACCACACTGTTTTCAGTCTCCCTCTGGATTTTCAGTTTTTCTTCTTTTATGTCACTTTTCCATTTCATTGTTAGCTTTCTTTGTGTCATAATATCCTCTATTAGTAATTTCTATTAACAATTCACAGTTATTTGCATATTTTTGTTAACTTAGACTGTTCATTGTCCAGAGCTCTCTAGTTAGCTGTTTATACTGCTGCTGCCATCTTGGAATTCTCCCCAAAGAAATCTTATCTGTCACCATACAGATGGCAGTGAGAGGACTGAGACACATTCTGAAGCCATGTTGGGAGTCAACGAGGATACTGTATTTATTGATGTGTTTAAATAGCTGATTGTAAATTATTTTTCCCCAAAGATTTGCTATTGGGCAGAGTGCACATATACATATATATCTGTCATCCTGTAGAGTTGTTGGAGAACCTTTTTCCTGGGATGAGGATAATAAAAAGTACTTAAAATGAGTCATTGAAAGACTAAAAATGTGTGAGTGGTTTGGCTATCTTTTGAATTCTCATGCATAGAAATGAAGGGTGAAAGATGTATCAGTTTGCTCTGAATTTATTTTTGAGTTTTTGAAGAAGTTTCATAATTGTCTTTGAGGTGATAGTTCTAAATTAGAATGGGAGAGAATTGTCATTGGGGGGCTAGATAAGGCTGAGTTTATTTCTCTGTGTTGGCTGTAGCAGTTGGGTAAATCTATCAAGCTTATTTTGGTACTAATTAGTGTTTTAATTTCATGAAAAGATGAGGCATCCATAGTGGTTTTACTTTTACTAGATGTGTTATCAAAGTAGGCTATATCTTTTAGAAGCATGCCAGGCTTGTTTGCAAGCAGGTTTGGTTCATAGGTGTTTACTACGCTAATGACCACAAGGCCCTTTTTAAGCCTAGCCATGCATACCAACTCTCTGATAAGTTCTGATACCCTTGATAAGTGTAAGCATGGGCGTGGGAGATGATCCATTTACAGATCACCTCAGTCCATTAGAGACATAGGTGCCAAACCAGGGATGAATTTCCGGTTTCCCATCCAATTGTCCAAGTTGCATGTGAACTGGGTTAGGGAGGAACTCTGCTTCACATGGATGGGGAGCCTGGCCATAGACGGGGTAGTGTCTGGGATACATATCTATCTCTCCAGCAGATCCTATTTATATCACAGGAAAGCTTTAAGTGTTTAGAACGGGCAATTCTGGTGCTGTTTTTTTTGTGGATGTGCAGGAGGTCTGTCACAGTGGGTCTGACAATGCCCTGTATGCTAGGCATAGATCTCCCCTCAAAAGCCTGTAGGAGACAGAATACAGGGATAGGGCCTTGAGGTGGTCTGCATAGGACATATTACTTGCGGCCTGTATTCTTTTATTGAGGAACCTCTGTGGGCATTCCAATTGTTGGATATGCTTGGTCAGGTACATGGGCGAGTCCATTCACATTGTTAGGGTGCAACAGAGCTTGCTCCTGTCACAAAATTGCCTTTTTACTTAGTTTTTATTTGTGAATGTTATTCTCATTGGAGGGATATCTATCTTTCATCATCACAGTTAAGGGCAGTGATCACAAAAGAGTCAGTAATATGCCATGGAGGCCTTTTACGCTATTCATAAACATTTTGCTTGTGATACTACTTGAGTAGGTTTTGTTTTCATGTTAATTTTACTTCCTTTGTTTACATTTCTGGAGTGAAAAGGTATGTATAATATTTTTTAATGTATGCCTTTTCAATTCATTTAATGTTTTGTTCACTTACTGCTTTCAATGCAATGCCATTCAAGTAAGTTTTGTTTTGAATCAAGTTGATTTTAGCTCCCTAATTTTAAACTGGATTTTTTTTTCTAAGGGTGAGAAATTGTTTTGTAAGTGTAGGATTCTGGGATCCTTCCAAAGCTTCAATCCCTTATACCTATTTTAAGAAAGGATTTTAGATTAGAGGTGATTCTAGCCTAGTAGTCATTTCTGTTGTACAGGGAAGGGATTGTCCACAATGGGTTTATATATTAAACTAAACATGGCTTTAGCTTGCCTTGGGTTAGAGTACTGAAATCTGGGGGGCCAGTTTATGTTGCTAAGTGTATTGTGCACCAGGTATTCTTTGGCTCTACGAAGGGTCTAGTCTTCAATGGGGGTGGGGTGGGGTGAATACAACATTTAAATGATTTAAATGACAAAAAGGTTTGAACATGAAGGTGATTTCTCATGTTATTGTGTGGCACTGTGCTTTTAATATTCTATGTGGGATATTGGTAAGCATCCTACCAGCACTACACAGCACTGTAAAAATAAGTCTTCATATGCTGAAATTGCAAAGAAATTTTTATCTAAGCTTTCTACAAGAATCAAAAGCAAACCTCAGTCACATAAATACTTTACTATATTCACATATGCTTCCTCATCCATCTCCAAAAATGGTCATTAGCTTTCTAAGCATGCACACTTAAGGTCCACAGTGTCCATCTTTGGGGGAGGGAAGCAGTTTGTCACTGAAAGTGACTGACCACTGCTGTTATTTGATCAAAGTTGCTAAATAATTATTAATTTGTCTGCCCTGGGGTAATGTGTGTATGTGTTTGTGTGTTAAGAATGGGTTTTAATGATATCATCTGGTTTAACCCAGGAGAAACATCAGCCCTCATTCTCAAAATCTGTTCATATTCCTTTATTTCCAACCTATTATTTATGCCTCCCCCTCGTAGGTCCTTAAAAACTTGATCTATTGTAAGTGTTTCTTTAAGAGCATTTCTTTTTAATTGCTTGATTAGTCCCTATTAATGTTTTGGCTGTATATTTTTAATATATAAAGAGGGAGGGTTACTGCTGTTTTACATACACCGAAGAAGGGTGTATGTGTTTGTGTGTGTTTGAGTGTATGTTTATGTGAAGAGTGTGTGTGCATGCATGAATATGTGTGAAAACATAATCATAAGATCTGTGTGATGTGATGGGTTAATGCAGTGGGCTGTAGGTGAAAGGGGCTTGGGTTAAAAACATGGAAGAGGTGTTTATTTATATCCACATAGCCATGTGGTTAGAGTCACGGCCTAAATGTGCGGTAGGTGCAGGGTTTGAACACATGGAAGGGAAATTAAGCATTTATTTCCACAAGTCAAGCTCCACTCGAGTAACCTGCACGTGCGACCTTAGCCTGGTCTGTGATATCAGTAGGACTTGTTGGTGGGACAGATTTGTGTCCCATAGACTCCCCCGTCTATGGAATAGGCTCCCTCTCCACGTAACACAGAGTACCTCATTATCCCTTTTTAAGCACAACCTGGATAACTAGATGGGAAACAGAAAATACACCCCTGGGATTCCACCTTTTCCAGGCTGGACAGGGGCTTTGGGTACTGACTTGTCTAAACATGGATAAAACTCTTGGCTAGGCTTATAAGAGCCTCAGGACCAATAGCCTAGTAACTTCCTATGATCCTATGATCTCAGCTTTTAGCTGAGGAGAGTTTATGTGAGTTCTACACCCTTAAACAATGTGTGTGCCTTCAGAAGTATTGTATTGTAGTCTGCTGACACAGACAATATGCAAAAGGAGCTGGAACTGGTATTTGTAATATTTTAGGAACTCACTGCAGACCCAACCTATATATCAGCTTTTAAATTATTACTTTATTATTATAATGTCACAGGAGTCCATACTGTAGATGTGTTTCAATTTGTCTCTAAACAAGCATACACATTTATTTATTTTTACAGAAAATGCAAAACACCTATAATCATTAATATATAGCATTTTACTAACATAATAGCTAAAATCAATATTTTTACTTTACTTTTATTTATCCTTTGTTGACCAGGTTAGTCACCTCTCATTTTGGGAAGACCAAAGGTGAAAAATGAAGCCATAGCACTAGCTAATGTCCCCTATTTTTTTCACAAGGTACTCCCAATCCTAGCATGGAGGTAGCTGGGGTAAATACAGTAGAGGTAGCACTGCTGAAGGAGAATATCACACCCGTGGAAATGAGTTTGGAGGTTATGGAGCAAGAAAAGTGAGTTGTGTCATCTGTAGATAAAAATAATTTATCAGCCAGTATATATATATATATATATATATATATATATATATATATATATATATACACAGTAAAGAGAGAGGGGCAATAGATGATTTGTATAAATAAACTGATTCAGCACCAGACATTTAGATTATAGTAATATAATTGGGTGGACTGGAAAATGGAGAATTGCTGAACTTATTACAAGGTTAGCCAGATGAGAAATTGCTGTCATTGAGGAGTGAAGTAAAAGATTTTTGGTGAGCCAGAGGAGACACAGTCATTCCAAATCAATAATGGACAGGCACACATTACAGGTGTTGGTGTGTACAATAAAAGATGAATAAACACTAAATCTTATGCAGCAATGATAGCACCTAAAACAGAAAATGGGCAGAATACAAGATAAAAAACAGTATCGTTGATAAATATAATGTTTAATGCCCCAAAATATTAAACTGTTCATTCACCTTGGTAAGAAAACATTTTGCAAATTTAAATTTTGAAACATTTAGTTTGATGGAAATGTCTTGGTTAGACTTGGAAAAAAATGAAATTGTTATTCTTGGGATAACTATCCCTGGGATTCACTAATTTTACTTATTCCTGTGTGGAAACGACTGTTTTAAGGGCAGCACGGCAGCACCAGGCATAGTAATGAAGGCATGCTGCCTCTGCTCCTAAATGGACACGGAGCGTGGACAAGTGCAGGGGGTGTGCCTGAGAGCAGAGCTCTCACAATACACACTCCCCTGCACTCAAGAAGTGCTGCCTGGTAATTACAATGAGTGAGAATGCTCATAGGATACTGCATACCTCCCAACTGTACAAATCATCGCAGAATGTCCATATTTCACGCCCATACAGCTCCCCATTTGTCCTGGCAAATCACTGGGATGCTCTCAGGACTGAAGTTGGTAAATACTACATACATTTCAGTGTCAGACTTCAAATCCATTAGAAAACGTATACTAAAACAAATCCTATTACTCAAGCAACTGTCCCAAGTTTATAAGAGCAATAATGAAAATATGTCTGTAGTTGTACCACAGTTTGTCAGGCTTTGTCCAGATAGTTTGCCTGAAAAGGTTGAGAGATATGGGGGGTTGCTAGGATGTCTGTCGAATGTGCAGATGCATTCAGGAATCCACAGCAGTAAGTGAAATCTGTCCCTTCCTAGAGAAAATAGCAGTAGAGAATTTTATTTTATCAAACAGATTACATTTAACCGTAGGTGCAGGTGTCTGCCCATTGCTTAGATATGCATACTGTAGCTTAAATAGCACAAGAAGATAAATAGCAAGATACGTGCAGTTGAAGCATTATTGTAGTGGTCAGAGCGTTCGCTTTGCGAGCAGTCATTCCTGGTTCGATTCTCACTGTAGTAAATTCCATTTTCCATGTAAAATCACTTTATGAACATTTTTTGTTTGCTGTATAACCTACTAAATATATATTTGTGAACTGGAGTACTGCATTAAATGCAGATGTGAGGTGTCATTGTAATAATGTGGTAAAATCCACAGATAAACACAAGTGCCTCATACAGTATATGTACACATGAATCGGGGATACAAAATGAAGGTATAATGTGTAATGAATGATAAATCCATAGAGTGTCCAAATCTACCACTTTCCCAAGAGACATAACTCATTTCTGTCTAAATTAGTGTGGGGGTAAGCGGGAGCAAGCAGTAGTAAGCAGTAGTAAGTGGGTTTAAGCCTGTTTGCACGCGGGTAAGCAATGCGCACACAGGTTAAGAAATTTTGAAGCTAACTCTCTGTAAGCATATTTAACCGGAAGTTAGCATTGCTTACCATCGCACACACCCACAGAAACCCACTTATAACTGCTTAAAAGTGCCTTAATCACTCTGTATCCACCAGCCGCTGTTCTGCCCAGCAACAAAGTAAACAGCCCTTGAATTCAGGACCCTGTACAGTATAGTCACAGCAGTTAACCACTAAGCCATCACAGCAGTGCATAAAATTGAGGTATCCTCAAACAGATCCTCACTATAGCAAAACACAATTTACACGTAAAAGGAATCTATGGCACACTCAACTGAGACATGAAGTGTTGTATTTTTAGCACACACAGCCATGGCTCAAATCCTGGGAGTGGTAGTAAGCTGTATGCAGAATCATACCCCACAACTGAATAGATATTGTCAGAAAGTCCAGATAATTGGTGTAATTCCCCTGCCTGTCACCCTGTCCCCCTGGCAAATCAGTAGGATGATCCCAAAAGTTTAGGCAGCAAATAATGACATACAACTGATTGTCAGACATCATAACTGTCAGAAATATATCTATAAGAACAAACCTGTCACTCTAGCAACTCACCAAATTATTATGACAGTAATACGCAAAGTGTGTCCCATCTCCACCTCCATGTTGTGAAGCTATGACCAGAGTGTGTGCAGTAACAGAGTGAGACGTATGTGCATAATAATAATGTGGAATCTGGTAATATGTGTAGCAACATTGAGGTAGTGTTAACAAACATTCCCCCCACAGGTCTGTCAGATACGAAAACTGTGCCTAGACATAAAAGATTGAAATCCTGGACTGGTACTGTTTAGTCTGGTATTGTATGGCAGTGTTAGTGTTGCAGTATCTCTGAATAATAAGGTATCACTTATCACTGTCATCCACACAGTGCTACAAAGTAAAACTGTATAGGAAACCCTGTATAAGAATGTTGTAATTACAAGGTCAGATTGTAAAACCAAGGGAGACTTATAGACAGAAATCAAAGAGATACACAGCAATATCTATATAGTACACCCAGCTGTGATGTACACTGTTTTATTTTTAGCAGATTAAAACACGCTTAGTTGTTCAGCAAAATCCAAAAAACACACGAAAGTCACCACACGTCAAGATTTAATGAAGCTTTCAGGTCTACACCCTTACTCAGCATATAAAAAATACATCCATTCATTACTTTTAAATAGAGGATTAATTCTATCACATGATTAAGCCAGCCAAAATACTTAAAGGAACATGAACAATTAGCCTATCCTAAACATTAGTTAAAATCTAACTTTTATAAGCATTCATTGAAAACATTTATTAAAAAGATTTTTATAAATACTAAACATTTACATATACAGTATAAAATATAAAAATGTAAACAATATATAAACATATAGGAAGTAACAGAGCCACAAACATTCAAAGATATTGTTTTTGCCTATTTATCAAAATTGGTTTTATACTAACAGTACTATTAAGACCAGGTGGTTTATCTGCTTGTAAACGAACTATCCATTCATATTCCCTTGTTTGTAGATAGTTATCTAGATCACCTCCCCTTGGTCCTAGAGTTAACACACAAATAACTCTAAATTTAAAAGTGTGATCTGGGAAGTCCATTATATGCCTATACAACCCATTTGATTTAACTTTTCTTTTCATTTCAGACTTGTGCTCTATTATTCTATCCTTTAATTTCCTACATGTTTTTCCCACATAAAATACATTACATTGTGTGCACGTTGCTAAATAAACTAATTTTGTCGTATTACAGTCAGCCCTACATTTAAAGTTGAATTCTTCATTTGTTAAGGGATGCTGAAAATATCCTATTGTTTCATATATATCCATACAACAAGTGCAATTATGATACTTATATGTTCCCATTTTAGTTGGTATATTTTTTGGAACATCAATAAAATCTTTATAACAGAGCATCTGTTTTATTGATTGCCCATTCCTATAGGCAAATCTTGGTCTCAAACCCAGGATGTCCCTCAATTCCGGTTGGGCCATCAGTATCACCCAGTTCTTTTCAATAATCTTACAAACTTTTATGGTGTTGGTGTTATAACTTGTAACAAATCTTACAACATTATCTTTTATTTTATTTTCACCACCTTCTGTTATTTGATCTTGATGTTCCGTATTTGTGAATCCAAAGATAGGTTTATATATGTTTTTTCTTCCTTGTATAACCTCATCATATGCTTGATTTACATCTGTTAACAGATAACCACTTTTCACAAATTCATCCTTCATTTTATTAAGCTGCTCTATAAAACTATTTTCCTCAGTAGTAAGTCTACTAACCCTTATTAATTGCGACTTTAAAATTCCCTTGTAAATATGTGGTGGGTGCATACTGTTCATCTTAAGATATCTTTCAGCATATACTTCCTTCTTATGTACCCTAGTTACTACTCTATCATAGTTTTCTGAATACTCACATCTAAAAAACTATCTCATGTAATGAGTATTCCATTTTAAACTCAAAAATCTGTAGTACTATTCAAATACTGCACAAAACTCTCTAATTCAAGTACTGTCCCTGTCCACGTAAAAAACAATCATCTACAAATCTACAATAACTATTTAGCAAATGGCTAAATCTATTAGTTTCATTCAGTACATATTCCTTTTCCCAAATATATAGCACCATATTGGCAAAACTATTGGCCACTGATGTTCCCATGGCCACCCCATTTAGTTGTTGATATGGCGTTCCATCAAAAATAAAAATATTTTTCGTCAACACCAACTCAAGTAATGAACATATATTTTCTATCTCACGTGGTTGAAGCATAGATTCCATCATTAACAATTTTCTAATGGCATCTATTCCATATTCTATCGGGATGACTGTAAATAATGATGCTATATCCAGTGTAACTAGAAAAAAAGTTCATCCCTACTTCTTTTCTTTTATACCACGTATCAAACTTTTCCAAAAAATGAAATGTATCCTTTAGTATGGTAGTACATTTGGGTAAGTATTTAGCCAACACTCTTTGCAAGTATATAGATATAGGTTCTGTGACCCACCCTTTTCCTGAGACTATAGGTCTCAAAGGGGGGTCACTCATAGATTTGTGTAATTTTGGTATTCCATAAATTTGAGGAATTTTAGGGCATGGGACAGTAAAATAAGTTAACAATTCTATAGAAATATCATGTGTTAGATGCATGTCATATACTGCTAAATTCACTTGTGCTATATGGTTCTTTACATCTACAAATTATATATTTTTTTAAAATTTGTGTCATCAGACAGAAAGTTTTTAAACTTATCCATGTACCATGCTTTGTCCATTATTGCTGTGGCCCCTCCCTTGTCCGCTTGTTTTAATATTATATTCTCATCCTTCTTTAGTTGTTGAAGCGCCCTATAGTCAGTATAAGACAAATTAAACTTGGTTTTGCTAAGTTTCTTGACCCTTTGGTCAGCATATACATTTCTAAGTTCTACTTCCACTAATTCCGTAAAAGCCACTATTACTGGTGAAAGTTGCGGTATAAACGTACTCAGTTTTCTAAAAGTTGAATGAACATCATGCATCTGTTTAAACATTAATTTAAACATTAAATTTCTAGCAAATAGCTTTACATCTGTTAATACATCAACTATAGTGTCAGTAAATGTAGGGATGAATTTCATCCCGTTAGCTAATAGTTCATAATGTTGATCTGTTAAAGTCACTTTAGAAATATTTACATTTATTTTTGTTATTTTTAGCAGACACAGCCATGGCTCGAATCCTGGGAGTGGTAGTAAGCTGTATGCAGAATCATACCCCTCAAATGTACAGATCTGTCCAGAATGTCCAGATAATTGGCACATATCTGCTGCCTGTTACCCCATCTCCCTGGCATATCAGTGTGATGATCTGTGACACTTAGGCAGCATTTAATGTCATATAACTGACTGTCAGGCCTGTAAATATTTGGAAAATGTATATGAAAACAAACCTGTCATTGTAGCAACTCACCAAAGATTTATGAGGGCAATAGTCAAAATATGTCCCAGTTTCACCTGCATGTTGTCAAGACATGCCCAGAGTGTGTGCAATAACAGATGGAGAGGTATGTGCATAATAGCAACCTGGAATCTGGGAATATGCATAGAAATAGTCAGGTAGTGTTAACAAACAATACCTCCACAGGTATACCAGGTAAGAGGTGCATACTGCAGGTAAAACACAGTTCATGTATATAGTTGTCTACAACCATACCACTGTCCAAACTAAGGCCACATGGTAGTGTAATAATACCTTTAAGGTACAGATTACAGCACTGACTAAGAAAGTAATGGGAACTACAGGGATATAGAAGTTGTTAATTGGCATATTCCCCCCCCCCACCATATCTGCAACAATCTAAATACACAACTCAATCGGTACGTGTAAAATTAAATCTACTGTTGGGACATATGTCCTATTGTTTGATAAATATTAAAAATTGTTTCTATGCATGTGCCATGTTGAAATACTTCCACACTGGTGGCATGCTGCCATCAATGTACCTACATGCTGTTGTAATGGCCACTGTGGTTCCATATATTCATGTGTACTGTTTGCTATGCAACTGTTCCATATCTGGTGTTTTGGGTTAATGAGAGTATCTCTGCATGCTGTTATACCTAATACTAGAATGTGTTAACTATTACTAACCCACATATGTTTTAAAATTGAAACACCATATCACATTTGGGAAGGCCGGTCCCAGTTTACCCACCTCTCCCACCTCATCTGGCCATGGCACCAGGCACCAGCAGATCTGGCAACCAGCTCGGGACCTCCTCGTTTGCTGGTCCTGCACCACCTTTGGGTGGAACCACCTCAGGGGATGGGACTATGCCCCATGGGAGTGAGAGCGGACAGGATACTGTCACCCATCGTCAGGTCTGGTGTGTAGCTCGCTCAGCGGGGAGTTTGGAGGTCTGCTATGCCAGCTTGCAGGCTGCATGGCACATCTAGAGGGTCAGCCTGCCCCTCCTACCTAGCCCCCAGCACAGCCACCTTTGGGGCCGTGAAGGTGCAGTGGTGACTGCCCATGGGTGGGGACCTCAGTCCCACTGTTCCCATTAGGGGCTTATGGGCTTCTGACTTCCAAGCACCCCTCCCCATCCAAGGTTTTTACCCCCCACATGTGTCATATACCACCTCTGTATGCTGTCTTGTCTGTCTTGTCTGTCATCCTACCCAACCTACCTCTCCAAATATACCTACTATCCCTCTCCAACATCCCACTCGTACCTTAAAAAAACAAAAGGGCAATTTGTTCCCACAAAAATATCTTGCCCCATACATAGCTGTTCATTTCACGCTTGTGTCCACTGGACACATGTAATCTGGTCTAACTGGTTTCTCAACATATTATTGTTGTCCTCGCCCCTCCCTCATGGGTATGAGTGTCCAAATCTACCTCCAAATCAGTGTATATGCACAGCATTAGAAGAAATGGGCAGCTATGGACCTTCCCTACACCCGTCCTGCACATCCCTAGCTATTTTCCCTACTGTCTTTCCCTCTTTGTGCCCCTTTATCACCACTTTCCTATCAACCCTTTTTCTTTTCTTTTAAAGAAATTAGCGTGGGGTAAGCAAGAGTAAGCACTTTTAAGCAGCAGTAAGCGGGTTTAAGCCTGTTTGTGTGGGGGTTAACAATACCTACACAGGATAAACAATCTAGAGACTAACTGACTCTAAACATATTTAACTGGAAGTTAACATTGCTTATCATCATGCAAACCTGCTAACAACTGCTTAAAAGTGCCTTAACCACTCTGTATCCAACAGCCCTTGTTCTGCCCAGCAAAAAAATAAACAGCCCTTGAACCCAGGATGCGGTACACTATAATCACAGCAGTTAACCACTAAGCCATGACAGCTGTGAAGACAGTTGTTGTTTTTTTCCAAAATATCTGTCAGTACACATACTGAATAGTATTGAACAATTGCTAAAAAAACAAGATCAGTCCGTAGGGAGACCGCAACCACCACAGTTTAATGAACGTCAGTACAAAACTGTTACAACGTTTTCATCAGCCTTATTCCATGACTTCTTCAGATACACTGATGAGTTGCACAAGCTGTTGTATATATAATGTCCAATTGCTATTAATTAAAAAACCTTGTTTAATTAAGATTTAAAGCTGTAAAACCAATTTGGCTCCCATTAAAAATGTAAACTAAAAACTATGTAAAAGTGTAAAAACATTAATCTATATTCGTACACACAGTATGTTCCTCTATAAAAAATGTAATAAATAATTTTCTGAAAAACAAAGCACATACTTTAAAAACTTTCTTTAAAAAAGACAATTCACAACTTAGCAGCCTTCAGTTTTAACAATGGTGCAATAGAAATGTTGTCATTCAAGCCAGGTGTTTTGTTGGCTTCCAATAAAATTTGCCAATAGGTTTCCCGATGTTCTAATCTAATCTCCCAGGGACCCCCTCTATTGTCCTTGTACATCATCTCCAACACAAAAAATTCAAATCTAGCCTGGTTGCAAACCAAGGTATGTCAAAACAGGGCATTATTAGAATTTTCTCTTTGTATTTCATACAGGTGTTCATATATCCTACGCTTTAGATGTCTTTCTGTTTTACCAACGTAAAACCCTTGACACTTCTGGCATGTAGCTAAATATATCAACCCTTGACTATTACAACTGGAATAAAAAAAATGAACAATTGCTGTGACTTCTATAATTGTGTAGTACTTGTTAGTGATATTACTGTTGAATCACATATGCTGTTATATCTAAATATTCACATATCAGATAAATACAGTGTGATACATCTGGGAAGGTATACATAACAGTAATGTTTACACATAAGGATATGGATATATATATATATATATATATATATATATATATATATATATATATATATATATGTAGATATATGTGTACATGTACATACACATATATATATTCATATATATATATTCATATATATGTATTTATATACATCATTATATTGCATTATATATATGGCCATGTATAGATCTCTCTGTATGTGTATATGTATATGTATATATATATATATATATCATATATGTATATATATATTTATGTATATATATATATATATATATATATATATATATATATATATATATATAAATATATATATATACATATATTATATATATATATATATTTATCTGTATATGTGTAGATATATACGTGTGTGTGTGTGTGTGTGTGTGTGTGTGTATATATATTTATATATATATATGTGTGTGTGTGCGTGTGTGTGTGTATGTATATGCATATGTATGTATATATATATATATATATATATATATATATATGTATGTATGTAGATATGTATATGTGTATATATCTATATAAATATATGAATATATAAACATATACATTTAACATATGTCCAGAACATGGAGTGGAGTCATACCTCAGCACCAGTAGTCTCAACATCTTAGTGCAAGGGAATGTCATGTAAGTTTGCAGGTATAAATGTAGACCATTGCTACTGTAACAGGGGTTGTCTTAACAGAATTGTTGTGTGGGGGTGGTCACATCTGCTATTGACATGTATGCCATCAGTTACTGACAGACATCTTAAGGTCATCATAGTACAGTATCACAGATATCACAGTAATGGTCCTGTGGAATACAGCAGAGATATGACCAATAAATGTGGACAGTCTGACACACTCTGGTCAGTCCAGAGGTATACACAGAACCCCTTAGTGCAAGACATGTAGACCAAGCCTGACAATGTGGATGTTAACAGCCATGTAAATGGGTATATCACGTAAATACTGGAATACATATGCCCACACAGTTAATGCATGCCCACATACTACCCACTAGTTAGTGACATACATTTGTGCAGCATCCCACTGCTTTGTCAGAAATACACAATTATGGTGGCCCGGCAGCAGTGCATCTTACAAATATCTGGACATAGCATCACACTGGTTAAGTACACTGAGCTGCTAGGCATGTCACAAAGCACTGTGCAAACTACAGGCAGACTGCCACAACACTGACCTACATTTCTTATGGGGAAATACACATGTACCTGCAAATATAGCAGGCTCCACAGCCATGTCACAGCAAAGAGTAACAGACACCTGTGTGCAAGTGCATATCCACAACCAGTGTGAACACAGCCACATATGGTAAGCATGCTTAATATTACAGTATATGGACTGTCTGATCAACACCATCCTCATATGTGCCACTCATACACTAACCCTACATATACTGGGCCAATACACAGTGTATTCCAATGCCTGACTGTGGTATGGGACATGTGTGTGTGTTTGGCCCTACAAATATGTAAGCCGATAGGGTACCATACACTGGAGTAGCATGTAACATCAGCTAGAACAGGACCAAGAACAATGACATCTACCACAGTCTGTACACAGGCCAAGATACATATTCGCAATACACACACTTTCTACAATCACCATAAGTACACAGACCATACTACTTTACACAGTACGACAGAATGTCCAGGTTTTGTCCTCAAATATAACCCCTACTATACATAACATGTCTACTGGTCTGATATCTCACTGGCTTGTTATCAGGTATGATGTCAATAAATAATGGTGTACTGAACATATGCACCTCTTACTGCATGACATATGTACAAAGGTTGACGGAGTTGAGGCTAGCGGCACAAAAACACAGGGCCAATATTGACATGTTGCTGTGATAACCTCATACATTTACTGGTGTAACAGGGTTTGTTGTGACATATGCCCTATGAATGATATGAAGTCAGTAACTCTCATGACTGTCACCATGTACTGATTGCAATCCTCAGACTATGCTTCTGCAGTTCTAAAGATAGGTAATCTGTGAGTAACACAACACATGTATGACTCCAAACACTGGCCACTCTGCAGATAGCCCTACAGGTGGGAGTTTCCTCAACCACATAACATGGTCATGACAGGTATTAAATCATGTAGACCAGCCATATCCACGCAGACCCTGTTAAACCAACATTACTTCAAATGCAGAAGAGCAAGACGTACATTCTGTAGTCATGTCTGGAACATCCCCCTCCTGTTTGTTGGCCTGTCTCCACAGTGTATGTTGTTAGAGGTATACCCACTACCCTCTGTGATGCTATTTGCCAAACACTGACATGAAGTTTTGCTCACAGTGAATGAAAAGGGCCAACACCCCATGATGTTCCTAGTTATAGGAGTGTGTTTCCATGCAATTGGCTATGAGAATGTTACCACAGCTGTTCCAAATGCAATCAGCTAGTGGGGGACTGCAATTCGTGCACAGGCTATCAGCTGATCATGAGCATCACTTACAAAACACAAGCTGCTGCCTAATCAAAGCAGGTGTACTTCTCCACAATAACCAGAGAGAGAGTGAGAAAGACAGACAGAGACAAAGTAAGACAAGGCCAGGGTTGGAGAGTAAAAGCTAAGCATGTTTGTGTCACATACTTACCAGTACAGGGTTTCAAACCCCTGCTTGACTATGTATTGCTATTACATTTCTATGCAGTTATTGCATGCGCCTCAGAGATTACATGTTGGAGAGCTGTCCAAAGGTATATGTGACGGTGAGTGACATCAGCAACAGTGATAAAGGAGGGATAAGGTAGGTGTAGTACATGTGCCTGTCCACAAGAACAGGTGTGAAGGACGACACAGCCACACTCTCTCAAGGACTCACACACATTATCACAGTTGGCAGGATCAGGATTAGAATTCCTAAATAACTAGTTTGTTACACTACAGTATTACGCAGGTATCACATGCACCACAGAGGTTATCAGGCTGATATATGGGCAAAGGGTATGTCAAGGTGTCTGACATCAGAAGGCATGCTTCAGTATGCCAATGGGAGATGTAGTGAGTGTGAATGGCATCCAAATCATTATACTCCATACACACACACAGGCACAGGTTTGCCAGTACTGACATGCATGGGTACATTGCTTCACAGGTGTGTAGTGGTTAACTGTGCCAGAAGGCTGTACAAGGCTAGGTAAAGGGTATACCTTGGCATCAGGCCACAAGACAATGGTCTGCAGTGTGGCTCAGGGATGTAGTCTCTGGATTGGCCCACACAGGTGGGTATTGTATTCACCATCCACTCATCTGGGTTACTATTGAGGGTGGCCAGTGAAGTGCAATGCTTGCCATGTATGTGTTCTATATTCCTTAACATGGATGGTGTCTGGGATGTGCACACATCCCACATGCATGTTCTGTGACATGTGAAAGTGTAGGGTGTCTGGGGCATGCTGTGTGGACAGATTGTTATCATCTGATGTACCATTCCTGACCTCATGTGGTGAGATCTGGCAATGGAAACCAGGTTGATCCTGCACCTACATTGACAACATGATACAAGTATTCACTGGTGTCAGTGGCATCTGTCCATACAGGGCATGTGTACAAGGCATGGTATTTCCTTTGTGGGTTACATTTGCTGACTCTATTGTTGTTGCAACCATCCAGTGGGGAACATAGCAAAGGATCACTATATGCAATTATTTGCCTATTGTAGGGATGGGACAGGGTGCCATGTCCTCTGGAGTCCACTGGAATCACACCATGGTTAACATCTGTGGGCAATATGCAGGGAACTACCAGCATAGTGGTTGTTGCCTAGCCAAGTGTGTTTCTATATGAGACATGGGTGGAGAAATTGCTCTGAGTAATATAAGGGTTTCCTATATTGTTCCCCAATCCATGATGTCACATGTATGGGTATGGATTGTCTACACCAGCCTGTCTGCTGTTTGACATCTGTTGTCTTGTAAGGTGGACATTGTGACATATAATAAGCCCACCATGTAAGAAATTTGCAAAAAAAGCTTCACATGAGTCCTGTTATTACACACTCACAGCTACCTCCATACAGGATACTAATGACACACACACACACACACACACACACACACACACACACACACACACACACACACACACAGTTGCCATTTCTGGGATTAGAACTCCTACCTAACTAGTACATCACACTATAACATTATGCAGTTATAGCATGCACCACTGAGCTTACTGGGCAACTATTTCCCCAAAGGTGTATTTCAAGGTGAATGACATCAGCAGGCTTGCCAAAGTAGGGCAATGGAAGTTCTAGTGACTGTGTGAATGGCCTCAAAAGCATTGAACCCTACACAGACAAACGCACACACACATAGTTTCTTAGTTGCCATGTCTGGGATTGGAACTCCTTCCTAACTAGTACATCACACTACAGCATTACGCAGTTATAGCATGCACCACAGAGCTTACTGGGCTACTTTTTCCCCAAAGGTATATTTCAAAGTGATTGACATCAGCAAGCTTGCAAGATAGGGCAATGGAAAGCATAGCTCATAGGTTCATAGGTTAATAGGTTGGTACTAGGCTATTGGCCCTTGGGCCTATACAAGCATAGCCATAACAATTCCCTGGCTATTTCTTCTCTCAATATTTACTTCCCTAGAACCCTGTCTAGCAGGGTGACTGACGTGGTCCCTGGGGTGAATTTCCTATCTCCCATCCAAACATCAAGGTTCCTTTTGAAGAGGGCCAAAGAGGCACTCTGCTTGATATGTATGGTCAGTCTATTCCAGAGTCTGGGGAGTCTCTGGGTCAGGAACCCATCCCTTCAGCATGTTTTGTTCATTGTGATGACAAGGTTTGGATCCCTGGAGGATGTGGTTCTGAGGTATTGGGATTTTTTTAAGTGTAGAAAAATCCAACAGCTCTGGATTTGACATGGCATTGTATGTTAAGCAGAGATCACCTCTGAGTAGATGATATGTGACAGAGTATAGCTGGATGATTTTTAGACGGTCAGCATAGGTCATCTGCCTTAGACCTGTGATTCTTTTAGTGAGGTATTTCTGCAGCCTTTCTCGCTGTTTCAGATGTCATGAGAGGTACATACCAAACAGGGCAATATATTCTGTACTGGGTCTATTGAGAAATGACTACAGTGGGACAATGGCCTCCTTTTTTCTGGATGAAAAGCTGTTAGTGATGAGGTGTGCCACATATGTATATTTCCTGACTGCTGTGGCGATGTGGTTATTGAAGGTGAGAACACTGTCCACCTGTGTCGCTAAGTCTCTTATCACACTTTTGGTGTATAGTGTACTGCCTCCTATGTGGTACTTCACGGGTACATGTCCCTTCCCAAAGGGGATAACTATACATTTTTTGGCACTGAGCTTGAGGCCATGGCTCTGGCACCAAGCATCTTTTTCTGTAAGGCCCTTTTGTAGAATATCCACATCATTTGGAGATTCAATATTGGCTGTCAGTTTGCAGTCATCTGCGACCTTTGTTAGCCAGAGTCCCTTAGTGTTGACCTGTACTTCAGAGCAGTAGATGCCAAACAAGAGCAGTCCCAGGACTGAACCCTGATATACTCCAAATGTCACTTGTCTGGGGCTGGATTTGTAGTCACCTATGTTTACAGTGTGGGTTCTGTCTGTATGGCAGTTGGCAACCCATCAGGTGATGTAGGGATTAATGGCCAGCTTAGTACATTTATCTATAATTCCAGACTGGGGGATGGTGTTGAAGGTCTTGCCGAGGTCTGGATAGGCTGTGTGAACCACCTTGCCCTCATCCACAGCTCTGGAGACTGATTTTAAGATGTCAGTCAGGTTCAGGAGACATGATTGGACCTTCACAAACCCAGCCTGCATGGGGTGCAGTGTTTGCAGGTTGACAATGTCTTTATTTATAAGTTCCATGATAATACATTCCATGGCCTTGCAGATCAGGCCCGTCAGACTGCTGGGTCAGTAGTTTCCAGGATCCAAGGTGGATCCCCCCTTGTGCACTGGGATAACTGTAGCTGTGTGCCACTCAGTGGGGACAAAGTCTGAGGTGTGGCTATGATTAAACATGACATGTAGGTGAGGTACCAGCTCATTTTGTAGTTCATGTAGTACACTGCCTGGGATGTTGTCTGGTCCCATGAATCCTGTTTTCTTAGCACTGGAGAGTGTGTTTTTTACCTGTGTGGCTATTACCGGAATCTGGCAATCTTTCAGTATTGAGATGGGCCCTTTAGGGGGTGGGTGGGGGGTGAGTTGGCACTGAATAGAGCTGCCAGGATATTGGCAATATCCTTGGGATCAGTATATTTAATGCCATCCTGTTGTAGCTCAAAGCAGATCTGAGCATTGCCATTTAGACTCCTGACATAGCTATGGAATGGCCTGCAGTTGTCTTTGGAATATTTGGCTATATTATGTTCAAAACTAGCTTTGGAGGATTTTATGAGGGATCTCAGCTTCTTACTGAGGCTGGTAAGAGAGTATTTCGCATCCTGGGAATTTCTTCTTTTCTGCAACAGCTTCTTCCTTTTGTTGTAAAGTTTGTTTATGGCAGGGACCACCACATTGGCTTCCTTTTCTTGGTGAGGAACATCTTGGTTCTTTTTGGAATGGCACGAATCATGTACGAGTGGATGTGCTCATACAGTGTGTTAGTGTAGTATTCAGCAGTCGACCTTTCAGTTCCCATCTGCATGGGTGTCATGACATTTGTCACATCTGACATGTGTAGCATGAAGTTGGCTTTGGAGACGTGCTTTACAGAGGTTTCCTTACTGGGGAGGGGGGATGTGGATGTTAAGGGTGATTAGCTTATGGGCAGACCTGACCATTGATTTCCCATGTTGGTAATGACCAGATCTAGAATTTTGGAGTCCCTGGTGGGACTATGGGTTATTTGATCCAGGGCATTGGGCATTATGACTTCCAAGAAGCGTTGGGCACAAGTGTTGGTACATGAGTAGTTTTCCCAGTTAATTGCAAGGTAGTTGAAATCACCCCAGTATTAGGGTGTTTGGTTGTATCATAATATTTTCCAGTATGTTTAGGAAGGTGTAGTGGGAATCTTGGGGCATCGTGGGGGAGCTGTAACAAGCAATACAATTTGGATTGCAGTTTTACCTAGCGTTAGGTGCACCGGGAGAATTTCAGATGCATTGTGCTGGGCAAGTAGCCTGGTGGTGTGAATATCCTTGGTGAATATGGACACTTCTCCACCTTTAGTGTTTTTGTCCTGGTTTGGTGGCTGACAGGTGTGGTAAGAGCTGCACCTGGTATTACAGAGGTGCTCTCTGGAGCATTTGATCAGGTCTTTGTTACTGCACAGATATCAATGTTCTCCATTTGTAGGAGTGCCTAGTGACTATGAATGGCCACAAAAGCATTGATCCCTACACACACAGAGTTTCACAGTGGCCATGTCTGTGATTACAACTCCTACCTAATTAGTACATCACACTACAGCATTACACAGTTATAGCATGTGCCACGGAGCTTACTGGGCTATGCTTTCCTCAAAGGTCTATTTCAAAGTGAATGACATCAGCAGGCTTGCCAAAGTAGGGCAATGGAAATTGTAGTGACTGTGAATGGCCTCAAAAGCATTGCTCCCTACACATACAAACACACACACACAAAGTTTCACAGTTGCCATGTCTGGGATTAGAGCTCCTACCTAACTAATGCATCACACTACAGCATTATGCAGTTATAGGATGCGCCACGGAGCTTACTGGGTTACTCCTTCCCCAACGGTGTATTTCAAAGTGAATGACATCAGCAGCCCTGCCAAAGTAGGGCAATGGAAATTGTAGTGACTGTGAATGGCCTCAAAAGCATTGATCCCTACACAGACAAACAAGCACACACAAAGTTTTACAGTTGCCTTCTCTGGGATTTGAAGTCCTACCTAACTAGTACATGACACTACAGAATTACACAGTTATAACATGCACCATGAAGCTTACGGGGCTACTCTTTCCCCAAAGGTGTATTTCAAGGTGAATGACATCAGCAGGCTTGCCAAGGTAGGGCAATGCGGAGTGTACTGACTGTGAATGGCCACAAAAGCATTGATCCCTACACACACACGCACACACACACACACACACACACACACACACACACACACACACACACACACACACACACACACACACACACACACACACACAGAGTCTCCATGTCTAGGATTAGAACTCCTACCTAACTAGTACATCACACTATAGCATTACACAGTTATAGCATGCTCCACAGAGCTTATAGGGCTACTCTTTCACCAAAGGTGTATTTTAAGGTGAATTACATCAGCAGGCTTGCCAAGGTAAGGCAATGGGGAGTGCAGCGTGTGTGCATGGGTCATAAACCATTCATCTGGAAGCAAACACACAACACTCAGGCACACACAGGTTTAAATTTAACAGGTACATGTATACAACTGCTAGATGAATAATGACTTGTACAGTCATGTTGCACAGTTAACACAAGCACCAAAGACACTATAGTGCTGAGGGATACCAGAGGCTAATGTCTCCAGTGATTGACATTTGCACATCATGTGGTTATAGCCAATTGGATGTGTGTTGGGTGGGACAGGCCTCATGATGTGAAGCTCTTTGTCACTGTCTGTCACTCTATTCCACACATCTATGTATGTGCAAGTTTGGCCTATTATAGTGTGTTGTCCTTAGATATATGTGTGTATTCCTATCCAATGTGTGTGCAAAGCATGACTGGTGTGCAATGTGGAGTGTGTGCACAAACATCTGTGATAGCCAGATATGTATAGTTCATCGTTGTTGCCAGACATATGCTTCAAGTGTGGGAGCATGCCCAGTATGACCTTTCATTATTTTGTTGTCAGACATAGGCTTCGTTTCTCAAGTGTTTGAGCATACCCAGTATAACCTTTTGTATTGAATGTGTGAATACATTCCAGGTAGGTTGTACTCCAGTGCAGGCTTTTGTGTTCTACACTTACAGCTAGAAACCTGTTTCTGCAGGATATCTGTAGACTGGTTGACAATATGGGGTCAAAATGGGCAATGTATAGTGGGTTACTGTAGGTATTTCTGTCTGTGCTCCTTCTGCTACATGGTTTTTGTGTTAGCAGAGATATTCAGACATATGTACTGTTTTACACTGTGATGTTATGTGTCATCGACTACTGTCAGATATACATATTTGCTTGTAGTAATTTCTTGGGGAACACAGGGTGAATGAAGCTGTGTCCAGTATTGTGGTCTGCAGCCTACATATTCTTGCACAATCATGCCATTCTGTAGGGGAAGCTGCAGACACTTGCTGATGAGTCTGTGTAAATGGTACAGCACCTTGGTACAGTGGTGGCTGAGGATCCCATGCTTATACATCAATTGACGTGACAGTATGGCCATATCCTGCTGTGGCCATACCTCACAGCTGTACAGATTCCCACAGGTTACCCAGAGGCAGGGCTCATATTTCTGGTCATTACCCCTTCACATTGTGGTTTACAAGCAGGTTTGTAGCCACCCATTCCTGTGTTTGCAGGCAGGGATAGTATGTGCACACGGCTGATTTTCAGACTTCACACACTGTATGGCGTCCATGCTCCTACCCCCCCCCTCTGTTATTCTATCTTCTTCCAAACATTATGCAAACATTATCTGATAAGTTCCCTATAGTTATCACCTCATCACAGCAGTATTTTGGTGTTGGTCTACAGTTCATGCAGTAGGACATGGTGGACATGTTACTGGGATTTGTCGACATGGCCTTGCATTTGGGTTCTGTGGACTGTGTTATGTTATTTGGGAGTCCATGACATAACATACATTGGCAGTATGGGTGAGATACAGACCTTTGACAGAGGTCTGTAGGGCATTTGGTAGTGATGCAGGCCATCTGTAGCAGGCCGTTGCACTGTGTCACTCCTACAGTCCCAGGCTGCAAGCCACTATATTCCCCTGGGGTGACAGGGTAGGTGTGCAAGGTGTTAATGTCAATAGTTTCTGTCATTATTGATCCAGTGGTGTGGATGCTGGCAGGGTGCTGCTTACAGCTAGGGACACACCTGCATGGGACACCTCTTCAGCATGCTGCTTCTGTGGCTATTTCCATTCAGAGGTGGGGGTCATATTGTACTCATTCCCAACAGCAGGGATAAGACCTGTGAGGTACCTGTGGCTGATGGCAGGGTGAGCTGGGTGCATGTGTGCTATGGAAGCTACTTGCAGCTGACTTACAGATATACGTGGGACATTCCATTTATGCTGGCTGGTGCAGGGACATCAGCATTTTCTCAATACTTCATACCTGTGACCTTTGTCGTCTGCCAGTGTTTGGCCAGACGACATCAGTATTCCATACTACAAACTCAACTAATGTGCTGCTAACCTGTATGCACAATTCCAAAGGTGTGTCCATTTGATAGTAACAGTTTATACACTGTCTTTCTAGGGTACTTCCACCTGTGTACTGTTTGTATGTCTGGGCCCACATTCATGCCATGTCCATCTTTCAGATGGTGACAGATATTACATCCGAACAATTACTATGCCTTACTGCTGGAATGTGTCTTGCTGGGATGCATTGTGTTTGGCACTGCAGTTGTGAGAACTTGGCCCTGACATCAGCAGTACTGGCCAATGGCCACCAGGACAACACCCACCATGCCTACATGCTGACCACTCTCACACAATATACAACACACACCAACCTAACACACACAGCCCTGCATATTGTACACATGCTACAATCTATCCTGCTACTTTGGCCAGATCAGGTAATCTGTGCTCCACTGTTATTATACCTACACATACATGTTACTTCATTTCTACATAGGATTGTGGGGGGAAGGGGGCACACCTGACAACTGTACACATTTGCTATGACTGTACTGGTATTTCAGGTACTCCATTTCATTCTGTATTCTGACCTATCATACAGACTAGAGGCATATCAGTGTACTACAGTTCTTAGGTTTTATTGACCTACATTTCAGTTTCAGACTTCTTACTCTTCATAACTAACATCCCACTGCCTGACCTGTTGTAGTCTGTCTGTGTAGGTCTGGGAGGGGGGCTGTTCTCCATAGCCATCAATCAGAGGCCTTAGCACAGCCTTTCGTTGTGTTTGTCTATGCCTGTCCTGCTGGCTGAGACTGTTTGGTATGTGAGCCTCACTGACTGGCATGTGTGTGTCCTATGGGCACACATTTGGCCCGCCCACATTTTCTGCAGTGGGTTTTGCCACCTTGTCTAGTACTGGTTAGTATGGTGACACCAGTATTTGTTACAGATTTCCTGCTGCCAATATAGGTGTCTACTATCTGCTCGCATCCCATTCTGCCACCCAATTCCCTTGCATGCTCACATCCATACCATAGATACAAGTAACAAAACATACTACTCCATTCAGCAATTGATAGGGAAAGTGACTTACCTTGTGGCTGTGCCAGTATTGAGGATGGTGCTGGAGGGATGACTATGTCAGATGCACATAGTACACTCCCTATACATGGTTAAGCACAGGTAGTGTCATGTTTGGCCTCCCTTTTACTGTATGTGCCAGTCAGAGAAGGGTGTCATTCCCTGGGTTCCTACCGTGTCAGTGTATGTGCTATGTGTTGCCTCTTTGCCAAGGCCTGGGCATACTGGGCATGCCTCCTTCTGCCTACTGGGGCAGGCTCAGGTTGTTCCTCCTCCATGTTACTCTGTGCCTTTGCAGGCCCTGGCAATGGTGGGGGGCTGTGTGACCCTGCCACATGCTGTTCCTGCTGCAGCTGTTTCCGCAGGATCATATTGTGTAGCATGGTACATACAATGACAATATGGGTACATGTAGCTGGTGAGTACTGCAAGGCTCCACCGGATATGTCCAGACATCGGAACCATGACTTGAGCATCCCAAACCCAGGCTCTTTTATGATTCTGCTCTGTTCATGTGCCTCATTATAGAGTTCTTGTTCGGGTGTGTGTGCATTTCTGATGGGTGTCATCAGCCACGGCTCCAGTGCATAACCAGCATCCCCCACGAGGTGGCCATATGTGATGTCCCAGGTGGCAAATCTCTGATGCAGCTGCATCATATGCCAGATGTGGGAGTCGTGATAGCGTCCAGGGCAGCCAGCACACACATCCATTATAATGCCCTTGGCATCGCGCATGACCTGGCAGTTGATGGAAGGGAAGCCCTTGCAGTTTATGCAGATACTACCCCGCTCACCGGGTGGTACTTTGATGTGTATGTGCATGCAGTCTATAGCACCCACTACCTCAGGGTATTCTGCTATTTGGTGGAAGAGATGCATATTGCTGGTCAACGCCTCACGGGTGTTGAGGAAATGTATGTGCTCACCGGCATGTGCTGACATGGTATCCAAGAACTGGTGGAGTACCCTGGATGCTGATGCCTATGAGATCCCGATGATATCCCCAGTTGACCTTTGGCAGGTACCTATGGCTAGTATCTATAGGCCTACACATACCTTAGCATCCACTGGGATGGGTTCCCCTCTGTTGGTTCTGTTTGTGATGCGTGATCGGCACAGCTCAACAATTTTCTGTATGAGGTCCCTGTCCACCCTATAGCGCTCCACTATCTCCAACTCATTTAGTCCCTGGTAGGTTACCCTGGGTCTGTGCACTCTTCTCCTTCTCCTCACTGTGGGTTGGTCGTCAGCATTCTCATCCTCACCACCCTCAGCCTCTTCCACATGTTGATTTATGAGAGCTATTGCAGCCCCTATCATTTTGTTGCTTTTGTTAGGTAAAATTTCCTCGTTTGTGTACATTGGTTGTGGGAAAAACCAGAGGGAAAGGTGTTTGCATAGTTTATAGTAGTGTGCTGGGCTGGGCTGCTGCCTGTGTAATTGGCTGATTCTGATACATTTCACCTGCCAGCTATGCTAGTTCTCCTTGATTACCTTCCTACTAATATTTTCCCTTCCCATTGCCTTCCTGTTTAAGCCCAGAGGTGCGCTATGCAAACACAGTGCTCAGATATGCACGGGGCTGCTATTTCCTGGTTTAATTTTTTTCTTTTGGTTTAAAACCTGGTGCACAGTGCGCACACTCGTTTAGGCAATGTTAAAGTGTGCTTGACAGGTTCAGACACACCCCCTTCCTTAGCTCTGCTATGCTTAGGGCAAACCTGAGCCACAGGGCTCCAATAAGCTTACAGTATGCCTGACACACCACTCTATGATGTCCGCTAGCTCTTAGGCTTGCACCATGGTCTTCCTGCACCTACACGGTTAGGTGCAGGCTAGTCATGAGGGGAAAATCTGTGATTCAGTATCATTCCCCTCATTTGCATAGGATTGCCTGCTAATGCCTAGTTACAAGTCCCACACTGAGCATTCCCCCTTAGCAACCACTATTCACTGGCCTTGTTGTCTTCTGCCTGCCATTGACTATAATGGCAAAATTGTGATTCTGCAGGGAAAGCTTTTTTCAGGGTTTTTCTTTTATTTTCCGTCCGATCCCGTTTGAGCGCCACCGCCCTATGCTTAAACGGCCGATATCGGCCAAAAAAAAGTTTTTTT
Source organism: Protopterus annectens (assembly GCF_019279795.1). Classification (NCBI taxonomy): domain Eukaryota; kingdom Metazoa; phylum Chordata; order Ceratodontiformes; family Protopteridae; genus Protopterus; species Protopterus annectens. The sequence continues at coordinate 1,437,045,268 of NC_056741.1, forward strand.
TTTTTTTTTTTGCAACTGTTTTCCATGCCAATGGCCATATATTTGTCCATTGGCATGCTTTACACATTATATACACCTTTTGTCTCTGTTTTGTAGTTTGCAGAAATGTACTCGGTTACTAACCCTGTACATTTCTGCAGGTTACACTAGTCCTGCATGGAAGGCTGCCAGCTTCCTGGATCACAAATTCACCTCATTTGCATGTTTTTCACCTGCAAATGGGGTAATTTGCACACAGGAGCTGTGTCCATGCAGGAATAGTGCAGGAGCACTCGTGCACATCCCTGGAGCTTGTTCCTGGATCTCTTGGCGGCCATATTGCCTCCAGCAGCTCCTGCACTATTCATGCATGCCATGTAGATCTTGCTGAATCCTGGGGTATATATTTTCAGGGTAGCATCTGCAAATGATTGAAAATTTTTATTTACAGTTTAGGACATATATATGATATGCATAAGATATCAAGTATTTAAATGTATCTAAAAATACGAAAGCATTAAAATGCAGAAATGAAAGTTATGTAGACTGAAAGCTGGAAGCTAGACACTGTGTTAAAATGCAAAATCATGCTGTTCTCCTCTATCTAGTGTAATTTATGTTAGTGGTGCAAAGGTTACTTTATTTTATTTAGGTAAACCTATGGAGAAATAGCACATTTAATTAATGAGTGCAAAAAAAGTAAGTTGGCTCCAATGGAAGGAAGTAAGGGGCATACAACTAATAATTACAGAATAGAGTCCAGGACATGTAAAATGGGACATTTTGACTTGATTCAAAAGAAGGAAAATATGGGAATGATGAAGAAGAGGAAAGCAGGACAGCGTTGAAACAAGAGGAGATAGGATGATAGTGAGCAAAACAGGAAGAAGAAGACGATTTAGAAGCTAATGAAAACTGATCCGGGGGTGAAGAGTTGCAAGAAGAAGAGGAAGAAGGAAGATGGGAAGTTATAGAGAATATATAGATAGGTGTGCAGGAAATAGAAGTTGTAAATGAAAATAGTTTTGAAATTTTCAAAGGGGAAGAATATACTGAGGAAGATAATGAAACGGATAGAAGGTAATATATATAAAGAATCTATAGAAAAAGAGTAAAAATGAGAAAGAGGAAATTAAAAATCTTTCTTCAAAGTTTAAAAAGGGAAAGGAAAAGTACCAGGTTATCTTATCTGAATGTTAATAGTATAAAGACCAAAAACAAAGAGATATGCTACCCTTTCTTTAGTAACAAAAACATTCACTACACTGAAGGCAATACTTGTCAAAAGTAAGAGACGGAGATATGACTGTGAATGAACTCAAATAATTAATTAATATGAAATGCTTATAAAAATTGGGAATAATAAGTACTTCTGTCTCCAATTAATCACACCGTGATGAGAGATGTCATCAGACTAATACATAACAATGTCTATTTAAATAAATAGATAAAACCACATGTTCAAGTCATATCACTATAAGATTTTGTCTTATTTTATTTTTGAGTGATATGACTAATTATGTTTCACATTTTCTTCAAATAATATGTAATATTTACAGAATTTGTCTACCCGTGTTTTACACACATCCAGTTTTAATGGCCATTCGTATTTCAAGTATTCAAGTACATCTTCTCTGCTGCCACCCTTATATTAAAAGGGGCATAATCTGAAATAAAATGTAATTTTTTGAAACCATAACAATGAACAGGATGTTTACTAAGTGCATTTGTTGTATTCCTAGTATTCATTGCATAACTGTCCTCATAAATTCTTTCAGTCCTCTATTTATTTCTCCCACATAAAAGGAATCATATCAAGAGCATGTTTCAATGTAAACTACAAACTGCAGAGCACAATTGAATTTACATGGGGTACTATAAGTCTTCATGGTGTTGCCACAGTATGTTGGGGGACCTTATTGGTAAATCTGCACATTTTACAGTGGTGGCATTTACAGGTCCCTGCTTTTTCATCCTCATATCTTACAATGATAGCATTTTTAGATCCCTGATTTTTCAGTCTTTATTTTATTTTCAATTTCTCCCTTGTTTTTTTTTAACTCTTTAAATTGTGTCCTCTTTTGTAAAAAAAATGGTGTTTCCCCAACACACTTATATACATCTTTACTTCCAGTGAGTATTTTACAACTGTAATTTATTGCATTTTACTGCTCATCTATTGTTGCTATAAGTGACACACACAGCCATGTGGCAGTCTCCTTTTTAATAACTTTGGCATCTTATTTTGAATCACTGGAAGCCCCTTGAGATGAGCTATATACATCCAAATACCCCTCATTTTTGCAGACAGGTGTACAAACATCTTCATGAATGTCCCTTTCCTCCTTTAACGTCTAAACTCATAAGAACTTCCTCCTATACAAGAACAAGAGTCTTGACCATCCCTGTACTTTTATGCCACCAATTCAGTCCAAACTAAGCACTTCCAATCATGCTTTCTCTATACTATGTGAAACCGTCCCTGCTAATCTCCTCCTATCTCATATTTTGCGTACTACTAAAACCATATCTTAGTTACCTATCAAAATGTGCATGTTTCCATGCAGGACACATCATGATACCTCTCCTTGGCTGTAATCCTGTAACTCTCACTGTTTCCTCCTCTTCTATATCACTCATTACCCACCTGAAACACTTGCCCCTATTTGCCTGTAAATTTATCAATTCTAAAATGAATACCCACCTTTTTTAATAACTCATTAATTGAATTCTTGCCTGTTTTAATGTTTTGCCAAATCATTCTAGTTATTTTATGTGACTGATTGATTTGTATATCATCCATATCATCTGCATGATATCTCTGTGGCACAGTGGTTAGGGTTGTCACCTCACAGCAAGAGGTTCTCTGGTTCAATTCTCGGCTGAGGTGACCTCTGTGCAGAGTCTGCATGTCCTCCCTGCATTTGAATGGGTTTGCTCTGGGTGCTCCGGTTTCTTCCTACATTCCAAAGACATGCATCTGGAGCATTTCTCCCCAGGCCTTTGTTGAAAATGGTGAGAAATCCAACTCTCAGTTGGACTTTTCCCATTTAACAAATGTTAAATAAAATCTATGTAATTTTATAAATCCTTTATGCATACCGAATTGTGAATAAGTGTAGTTTTTATTTCTTGCATATAAAATAAAAAGTAAATAAAAATAAATAAAAACATAATAAAAAAAATGAAAATATATAGCCTCCAAAGCAAAGAAAAGCAGCAACAATTTTTAGTTATGTCCAAAATCTTAAAGGAATCACTCAACAATGTGCTGAGTTGGCTTTAGAGGACACTATTTATACTTAGCCAGAAGGAATAACAAACCTGCTGGCTGATAAATTTAGCTCAGATTTCATCCCCTCAAGTCACTCCCCATGAAATACCCCCTATCATTCTTTTACCTGATATCACAAAAGAACAGGTCATCACTGTGCTCTATAAGGCTAGAAACATGGCATCAATAGGCCCTGAATACTAGGATGCCTATTAAATAGCTTGAAACATGACCTAGCAGACCCACTCGGATCTATATTTAACCACAGTCTCCAGACAGGCTTTGCCACAGTAGAGTGGAGGACAAGAACAGTCATCCTTCTGCATGGGGGGTATCAACAGACCCAGGAAACTCTCGACCCATAAGTCTGACTAGTCTCATATGCAAGGCTATGGAAAGGACCCATTTAAGAATGGCATAGGAAATCTCCAGATTCTAGACCCTACCCAGTTTGGCCTGTTCAATCTGGTTGACTTCTTTGACAAGGTCACCAAGGCTATGGATGAGGGTAAGACAGTGCATACCTCCTCCCTTGACCTGGCTGAGCCATTTGACATAATACCCCACTCAGGTATTATAGATAAACTCACAAAATCGGCACAAACCCTCCATGCCACCAGATGGCTAGCCCAATGACTCACAGATAGGGCACATGTTGTTAGAGTGGGGGGATTCACATCCATCAAGATGGCAGTCGCCAGTGGAGTACCATAAGGCTCAGTGCTGGGCCCTCTCCTGTTTGGGATATATATTTAGATGTCAAGGCAAATGTAGATGGACTTTGGATGACCAAGTTTGCTGATGACTGCAAGCTGGCAATTACTGACTCCCCAAACAATGCTGATTTCCTACAGAATGGTCTGACACAGACTAATGATTGGTGGCCTCAAACTAAATGTGAAAAAATGTATAATAATACCCTTTGGGAAATAAAATGCCCCTGAAAATTACAACATTGACAGCACCGTCCCAAGAGTGGACCCAGTGGTGAGAGATCTGGGTACTCAGATAAATAGTAATATGAACTTTGACCATCATGTGTCCATTGTGGTGAGGAAATCCTTCTATGTGGCTCAGCTTATAAGTAAGGGCATAGCATCCAGATCTAAGGTTACCTTTGTACCAGTGTACTAGGCCATCTTCAGACCAATAATCGAGTACAATGCACCCTTTGGCATGTATCTTGCCAGGCACCTACAACAGTTAAGGAATGTGCTCAGAGGTTTCTTACCATTACTGAGCGGTGATCTGTGCCTGACCTGCAAGGCAGTATCTGACTCAGCCTTGAGGAAATGTTGCATATTCACAGACCTAACTGCAAAAGGGTTACGTGCTCCAAAGATCTAAACCTAATCTGTGGCATGAAAAGATCATGCTGGAGAGACAGATATGTGTCCCAGAGATTGCTTCTCCTCTGGAATAGGCTTCCTATTCACATGAAGCAGAGCCCTTCCCTGACCATTCTCAAGTGCAATCTGGACCAATGGATGGAAAATTGCAAATTCACTCCTGGGGTGGTACCCATGTCCTTTATGGATAGAGGCAGTCTGGAAAAATTGTCAAAACCCCACTTACTAACCCTTATTATCTTTCCTCTAAGGATAGACAGTTGGGTAAAATCTGGGTAAAACTAGCTTGGCTCTAAGGGCTGTTGAGCTGTTAACCTAGTAATCTCCTATGAGCCTACAAACCTATATTGTTTCTTCATAATGAATTAGTAACCTCTAATGTTGACTTCTTTTATTACCCTTCTGCTTGTACTATTTTTTTTAATCCTGGGCTGAAATTGAAATTGGTCAGAACTGGTCAGTGTTCTATCTCATTAAACAAAAGTCAAATAAATAAATAATATGGATTATAACATTTTGATACAGATAACTAAAAAATATAATCAAAAGAGTTTTGGGGAAGCTTTGATAGAGGGTATGTATGGAGTTAAAGGCAGACAAAGCCTGGAGATATTTTTATAAAACAAAGTTGTGGGTGATATAATGAAAGAAGGAGGGTGAATCCAGAATAGTAGTAGGTGATATTATGAAGGCTTGTGATAATGTGATGTTTGAAAAGTGAAGGGAAATATTAAAGGTTTATGAAATACGCAAGAAGATTTTAAGACTTTTTCAGTCTGTATATGAGAATAACTAAGTTACAGTGTTAGTGAATGGATAACAGAGTAATGAGATTCTTATTAGGGTGGGAGTCAGGCAAGGCTGTCTTATAAACAGTGTTTCATTTAAATTAGTGAAGAATACGATATTGGTGAAACCAGAGAGAAAGTTTATGGTAGTTGTGTATTGGCTGCAATAAAATATGCAGTTATCTATAGTTTGTCATAAGGAGATGATATGATAGCAATATAAAGGGCATACATTATAGATGGTTAAAATATTGAAAGAAGCCAACAGCTTGCTAAACACAGTTTGATTACAATTAATGAAAATAGTAAAGATTTATGGGATGTTGTTAGGACTAAGGGAAATAATTTTTCAAGAAATAAAATGTTAATGCTTGGTCAGGAAAAGAAAAGGGGTAGAAAAACAATGGGAGCTATTTGAGGAGATAAAAATGATTAGTCTGTTGTAGAGGACATTTAGACTATCTTTCAGGAAGAAGGTGTATTTAATAAATTCAGTTACTGTGTAGAAGTTACTGTGTAGAAGTTATGATCTGTGGACGTTTTTGTATGATGCTAGAGAAGAAAGAAAAATAGTTATCATAGGTTCTTTTAATATAGTATAGGGCTTGAGATTAAATCTAGTTAAAAATAGGAATTTTGTGTATTAAAGATGAAAAAGGGATTCTGGGGTTATTTAATCCAAATTTTCATGTGACAGTTTTTAAATTTATATTGGATTTATGAAACATGAAAATAAAGGGATAATATAATAGCAATGATTTTTGAGGCAAAATATGGGGGATTTTGGAAAAAAAACTGGGGTTTTAAAGAGGGAAAGTAATATAAAAAATGAAGAAAGGAGGAAAAGTTAAAATAAGATGACAGTGTAAAAAGTTAAAGCAGGAAATTTGGAAAAGGAAAGAAAAGTATGGTATGAAAAAGTTATTTCTTTCTTTTACAATTTTTTTAATTAATTAATTTATTTTTGGCAGAAATTGGGGAATATATTGTCAGGTAAATAAGAAGACAACGATGTAAGAAGTTAAGCATGTGGCAAGGACTTTTTTGTGGAGATTAAGAAGAGACAGGTTACATATTAACAGGGATGCTTTATATAAATTAGTGGGAGGAAAATTATGTTTTGCATGCAAAAAAAGAGGAAACATCAGAACATGTTTTTTATAATGTGATAGAGTCAGAGAAGTATGGCAAGATATTTTGAAAGGGAAGTAGTGATATAGAATTTAAAATGTTTAATGCATGGAGCGAGATGATTATGCTCTGATATTCAGAAAAGGGCAAATCAGAGAAGTGCTACTGTAGAGTGAGACCCTACCTTAACAAGTGTTACGCACCCCTGCTTAACTTGTTAAGATCAGGTCCTGTGCTAGGTAATCGAGTCTACTGGTACTAACCAGAAAACTGCAGCAGCAGATTAGAAAACACGTTTGTTTCTGCCTGCTCTGTACGTGTAACATGTCTGACTTCCTGTTATAAAGTTATATAGTAGCTAGAATAACAGGATGTGAGTTCACCTGCATTTATGAAGAATATGAAGTCAAAGTGTATGCCATTATTTAGTTAAAAATGAAAATTAAAGCTGAAGTGGGGATTCTGGATTCTGATTTGTCAGAAAACCAATTATTTTATGAGGACGAGACCAAACATTTGAGGCAAAAATCTAAACATTTCAGAGGCATGGCAAGGTGAGTGTAAGCTGCTTAC